>NW_027072175.1:1800000-2015861 GCF_008065305.1 Cutaneotrichosporon oleaginosum | reverse complement strand
CCCCTAACCCCCCCTAACCCCCTAACCCCCCTAACCCCCTAACCCCCTAACCCCCCTAACCCCCCTAACCCCCTAACTGTACGCTCTGTCGGGCCTGTCAAGCAGCTGTCGATATGTCTGGATTGGGTTCATGAGGTGCTCGGTGCGGTAGGTGCGGTGTTGTTGTTGATGTCAGCCGTTGTCGCATCGCTGATGTTGTTGATGGACCTCGGGGGTGGAGGCAAGCACCTCCACGTGCATGCCACGTGCTTTCCCGCCCTCTTTCTGCACCAGGCGTGAATGCCTGATGAACCGTTGTCGGCCAGCGGGAGTAATTTAGGCCCGCCACAGTCCACCACGGATGAGTCACTTGTGCGCCCCTTGGCCACTCGACACGTTCATTGTCCTTCTCTCTCACAATCTTCATCTTTCTCGCCTTTCCACAGCTGCTCATGATCGATTGGAGCCTCATACGTCCTCCTCCTCCTACAAACCTCTGCAATCCCCTCCCCGCCCCGTCCCGCCTCGCCCCGCCCCGCCCCGCCCGCCGTCATGCCCAAGATCCCCTCCGCACCTTCGCTCCGGCGCTCGAAGCGCGCTGCCAAAACAGCCAGGAAGCCCAGGGCTTCCAGCCCTTCCTCCGTCAACCTCAAGCCGTGGCCCCCCTTGGTCAGGCTCGACATGCAGCGCCAGCACCCCAGCGGCTCGGCTGGCGCCGTGCCGTCGTGGGTGCGCAACTCCTGGACCGGGACGTCCTTTGGCATCCCCAATTACGTCGGAGACACCTTGATGAGCCACCAGGCCACCTGGGCCGCCAAGAATTCGTCCGTTACCATCCATGACATGTTCATGTACATGGGCGGCGACTGGAGCTGCGTGCTCGAGCCGCAGCTGTGCGTCTACCTTGCGGTCTGCGACGTCGTCCTCCAGCGGTGAGTCCCAGCGAGTCCTCCAGCGGTGAGTCCCAGCGAGTCCGAGTCCGAGTCCTAGTCCGAGCCGACGGGATATTCCGAGCTCACACCCTCCTGCTCTTCTCCCATGCTGACGTCACAGCAAGGATCAGGAGATGATGTCGCGCGTGTATGACCCGCTGCCGACTTACTCGGCGTGGCGTGAGCGCCGTGCCAAGGATTTCGCCGAGGTCTTCGCCCTGGCGCAGCGCGACTTTAGTGCCTCTGTGCCTGGCCTAGACGTGGGCGCCGCGCGCAGTCTCTTCGCCCAGGTCATCCACGAGCTGTTTCTCGAGGGTGCCGATGCGTGCTGGCCGCTCACCAACGAGCCGTACACGCTCACGCGCAGTCAGCTCGGCTGCTTCGCCCCGCACCCCGAGGACATGGACCGCTACGGCCTCGTGATCTATAGCTTCAACGTCGGTAACGAGCGCAATGAGGGCGCCGTCAACGACGAGCTCGAAGATTTCGAGTCTTTCCGCCCCGCCTTCGAGGCCGTCGCCGGCCTCCGCGGCCTGCCCTGCTTCCCGCCCGGCTTCCGCCTCACTACTCCCAATGTCTCCAAGGGTGTCACGGTCACTACCTCTGCCCAATGCATGTTGCCCATCGGCCCGCCGCCGACGCTTCAGGAGTTGTGGGGCGACGACTGGTAACCTCTGTTCTCACGTTGTTGTAGCCACCGGGGTATGTACCCTCCTCACTGTGTACCACTATCAGTCGCAGTCTCCATGTGCGCTGACATTCCAGAGTGTCTAATTATGAACCTCATGTGTATCCCGTACCAGTTGCCAGTGGGCGCGCAGCGCGCGTAGTTGGCGGGAGATGGAGAAACGCACCAGGTAATTCCGTTAAGGTGCACGGCGTGTCTTTGAACGCGCCCAATGTACTTGTCTCGCTCTGCGTGTCAATGTGGAGTGGCGAGCCGCCTGCGAGTAGGGAGCAGCTCATGGGCGCGAATGTGGCCGTGGTGACACGAGTTGTTCAGCTTCTCGAGGCTGTCGAACGTGTGACACCAAGTCAGCCCACCACGGCAATGGTGGCGAAGGCATGGTCAGCAGTGGAGGTTTAGAGGAAAGAGGATGACGAAGGGCGGCAGCCAACAACATCGAGTGGGGGATGAGGCAAGGAAAGCATCTTATGACGTCGGACGTCGTCGCAGTGAACTGGTTATGGGCTAATAAGTTGTATTTCATGATCTCACGCGACGCCTGATAATTTGGGCATTTCGCTGAACCGCCGTCCTGGTCCAGGGCTCATCGGCTCGATCGGCTCCGACCGTCACCGTCGACCACGCGCTTGGGCCGAGCCTCTTGTCTCTCTGCCTTTTGTCCATCACTCTCCTGACACCTGACGAAGGCCAAAGCAAATCGCATCGGCACCGAAACGTCGACACGAGACGAAACAGCCACGACGCACGATGAAGCACGAGGGGTAGACGGAGAGATTGGGTGCAACTCACCGCAGTGGATAGGGCCGGGCGGACATGGCGCGCACGGGGTTTAGGGCCGATGGCGCGCGGGCCGTCGCGACAGACTCTTGTCGGTATGTACATCGATGCGTTATAGCGCTCGATGCCTGAGCCAACGCTGTCAAGAGCACGGGAGATCTTGTGAGCTCTTGAAGAGTTGGATCTGGGAGCGTTGGGGCTCGAGTCCTCGAGGGCGGTCTAATCTGGAACAGTGGTCGAAAAGGATGCTTCCCCCTGCCTCGAGGACACTCAGTCCAGGTGCTCGCCATGACAACACCGGTGCGTTACGATATGGGTCAGTGGCGTCGAAGACGGTGATGCGGAACGGTGGGGTCGAGGTACGGGGCCAAGGGCGGTGTCTTGAAGGCGGCAGGGAGGTAGGGGGCTGCAGAGGGGTTAGCATGAACTAGCAGGATCCAGAGGGGAACGAGCGATGAGAGAGATGAGAGGGATGAGGGATGCTGGAGAGAGAGCGTTTGATGGCGCTGACGCTCGGATCTCCATCATGCTCGATGTTGCACTTGATGCTCTCTTTCGCCCCTCCCTCCTTCCTTCCTATCTTCCCCCCCATCCATGCCCGTCATGCCCGTCAGCCCGTCAGCCAGCATGGACCTCCTTTGCCCCCTTCTCTCTCTCTCCGATCTCCCCATCGCTCGCATTCAACTTTGCATCCCCCAACCTCATCTCACATCTCCCTCGTCTTCTCTCTTCTCTCTCTCCTCTCACGCGCATTCTAAACCATCACATTCACCTCACCCCAAGCCCGTCGACCACGACGCCAGTGTCATCACTGGTCTCGCGTTCAGCGTTGGCTCACTTTCCCTTTCACAGCATCTTAGGCCCGACAGTACACGTTGATCGCGACCACACGCAGTGAGAACGCCCTGCTGGGCGTGGAAACCTTCGCAGCGGCTGACACTCAGGAATCCACTTGACTCGTCATGAGTGGGGGGAAAAATCGCCAGCAGCGGCGCAAGGCGTCAGCCGGGGCCGCTGCACAGCAGCAACAGGCAAACACGACGTTTCCATTCCCCATGCCCATGCCTATGCCCCCTCACACCCGCCAGGACTCGACTTTCGGCCCTCCCGGTGGTTGGCGCGCCGGCACACCTCCCACTTCAGCACACCAGCTTTCCTTTGCACAGCAACCCGGCCAGTCCATCTCAATCCAGCCAGGTCAGCCAGGAGGCTCGGTGTCACTTCCACCAGGTGCTTTTCCCGGCGCCTATCCGTTCTGGCAGCAGCCGGGCGCTTTCAGCCCCGCGCCCACTGGTATTCCAACCAACGTAGGGCGCCACGGCCGGGGTGACAGCAGCCACGCCTCGAAGCGCCAGCGCTACCAGGGCGACGGCCCTATTGGCATTGGCCACCCCGGTATCTCCAACGTAACTAACATCGACCACCGCTCCAACCCTTCCGCCACGCTGCGCAATCGCGCCAACCTCGCCATCCTCACTGACATTCCGCTCTCCGCTGGACCTGGTCCCATCTCACCTGCTCTAGTTCGCCTCCCCGGAACGCCCGGCCCGCCGCCTGGTACCCCCCCCAGCGCTTCTGCCTTACAACCAACGCGCCTATACATTGGACTCGGCAGGCATCCAATCGCTTGGTCACTTCCCCCACTCGAGCTTGTCGATGCCCATCGGGAGCCCGCTCACGCGCCAAGGCCCCGGTCCGCTCGGGAACGGTCCTATGCCCCCCCCAAGTCCCGTGATGCGCCGCGCTGTGACCACGCCGTCTAATCTATCGCAGTCGCACACCCGTGTCACCACATCGCAGCAGCGCTTGGGCCCTCCCCCCAAAGCCATCTTGGGCGGCCCAGGTGGACGGACCTTTGAAGAACTCCGGCCCAGCCCGAATACGTCTCTCAAGCCCACCCCTGCCCCAAGTGCCACACCCCACTCAACCACGCCGCTGGCGACGAATTCACAGTGCCAGGATGCCAACACGTTGGGTGATAGTGACCAGGAGATGGCTACAGAAGCAACAACCACGGACATTGTCCCTGCTGCTCTGAAGGAGGCAGTGCACAACGGCAATACAGTCAACGTCACCCTGCCCCCAGCCAAGTACAGTCCTCCCGACTCGCCTGCCATCGAATCCCTCGTAACTCAGGACGCAGAGGGCGAGGAGAAGGACAAGGCCACGGATTCAGTGGTTCAGCGTGTCCCTAGGAAGGAGGCCTACCCCTGGCCCCCCATGCAAGTCGGTGTCACTCCGCACTCCATTCCTCTGCCTCTTTCACCCATTTCAGACGACCTCTCGGAAGTGGAGAGAGCTTTCTCTCCGCAGGTAGCCACATCTCCAGCCAAGTACAAAGTCGTCACTTGGAAGGGTAAGGAAGTGAGGGTTGCCATGCCGGAGGAGGTGAGTCATCTGAGCTGGGAAGTGTGTGGGCTGACAGAAGCAGAGCAACTGGGATGCCCTGCGCCCCGGCCCCATTTCGATGGAGATTGACGACACCGACAGGCCAATTGAAAATGTAGATACACTCAACACTCAGAACACCACTCCTTCGCCGCCGACTTCCCCGTCCCACATGGACAGGTTAGACAGCATCAATCCTACAACACCGCCCACAGGAGAGGCGAGCCTGCCCACCTCGCCGCCGGGATCGAGCCAGTGGGAGACCGCGTTTGAAAGCTCGACCCTCTCAAACTCGCCACCAGCCTTCACCGCGTGGGAAGGTCCTCCCACGCGCAGCCCCACGCCTTCGGACGGGGTTCCACGCTACCCCATCTCCCCCATCGTGGAAGAGAACGCCGATGCTGAGCAACTCGAGCATGCCACTGAGAAGACAGAGACAGCCACCCCTACGAGCGAAGTCGGCAAGATCACAGAGAAGCCCACGCCGGCAAAGCCAACTCTCACGCTCTCGCTTGCTGGCTCGGGCTCCGGTGATGACACGATGGTCGCCACTCCCCGACCCAAGCCCAAGCTCTACTCTGAAGGTGCCGCCTTGGAGCATGACGAGCATGCTGCACTGCGTGAGGTCGTCCTCGGCGCCGAGCAGCCGATTGTCGTCGAGGGCGATGATGACAGCCAGACTGTCGTCCTGGATCGTCTCATGAGCGAGATAGCGTCACCTATGCCCTCGCCGTTCCGCAAGTCTTTCTCCGGCCTTGCTGCTAATCCTTTCCTCAAGCGCTCACTCGGAGGCATGTTACGCCAGCCCAGATCCCGTAGAGGCTCGGACGCTGTTCCGCCAACCCCCACCCGCCTGACCCAGAGCACAACTGCTGACGAGAGCGTCTCCCCCGTCGCCGACAGCGTTCAGAGCGAGATCGCATCCGAGGACGCCATGCGCAGCGTCAAGAGCGTTAGCCGAGACGAGACCGAGCACAGACAAATCACCAGCTTGACGCCTCCGTCAGTCAACGCAGTAGACCTCGGGACTATCGCCTCTCCTAAATTGTTCCCCTCGTCGGCTTCTTCATGCTCTCCTCGTCAGGGGGCATCTCCGCGCCAGGCCTCGCCCAGTCGTCAGTCCTCCCCCAAGCGTCACACAGCTTCGTCCGCTCAGCAATCTGTCTCCCCGCCGATGCATTTCACCCCATCCCCTGTGCGGCAGCCAATCTCTCCTCCGTCGCAATTCACTTTCGCGTCACCCATCCGCCAGCCGCTCTCTCCCCCATCGTCGCAATTCGCCGCAGCACAGCGGTATGCGTCCCCTGTGCGGCAGCCCCTTTCACCGCCTGTCACGTTCTCGCCGCCGCGACAGAGCCCTTCGCGAGAGACATTGTCGCCCGTACGCCGTAACATTTCTCCAACCCGCCAGCCAACCTCGCCCTCGACCAGTAGTCCTAGCTCCGGGACATTGTCGCCGTTCAAAGGCATAGCTCACGTAACTCAGGCGTCGATAGATCACGCAATGGCACAGGACAGCCTAGCGGAGGCTCTCGCTGCAATGAAGCTTGCTGGGGCTGCGCAGGCACCTCCTGCGGCTCCTGTCGCACCTGCTGCCTCCGCTGCCCCCCGCCCGTCTAACAGAATTCCTCAACCTCCCCAACAGCCGCCCGCTGCGCACTGGGCGTTCGGCCCCAGGCGCCCTTCCGCGCCATCCTCCCAGGAAGATCCTGCCAAGAGCGCTCCTGCTTCGCAGGAGTCCAACGACGGAGACCTATCCTGGCGCAACCGCTCAGCCAAGACTTTGCCCCCCATTAACAGCGACCTTCAGCAACTCATTCGCCCGGACGGCGGGAAGCTCAGTGAGAGATCTAGACAGGATGAAGGTGACCACCACGAGCCAGTCAATTCGGCTGACGAGGAGCTCAAGGGCGACGCAGACGCGACCACCCTAGCCGAACAACCACCGACTGGCGTAGCGGCGCCAAAGGCATCCCAGCGGGGGTTGCGGGCCACAAGCGCCGACATGAATGAGATGGTGGGGTCGCAGCCATCTTCGCCCCTCCTCCATTCGTCTTCCATTGTACCATCTACTTCGACTACCTCGCCCATCGCTGTTCTTTCCGAATCGTCTCCGTTCAAGACGTCACTAGTCCTGTCTGTCCCTAATCTTTCTCAAGAATTCCCCAGCTATACCGCCCAGCCCGGAGGGCTATCTCCCCCGAAGCGTCTGCAAGCCACCACGGCCACCTTCGTCCCACGCCCCACTTACCCCGCATCTCCAGAGACTGAATCTTTCCGACCGACACCCTTCACAATGGGGCACTCTTCTAAGGCTTCTGATGCCTCTTCCACGTTCACCTTCGGTCCTCCTTCCGCCCAGCCCAGCCCAGGCAAGATTCACAGACGCTCTCCCAGTAACATGCATCGCTCCACCTTTCAGGTGCCCGCTGGCGCCGACCCTATGCCGCAGGAGCCAGTAAACAACGGTCTTGGTCTCTTCACCTTCACCAAACAGCTACGTCCGAATGCGATTGAGTTCAAACCCGTTGGCGGCGCGGCGAAGCCACGTTCGAGTTCGTCGTTCACGGGAAGTGGCTTCCGCCCGCCCGCTCTTGATCTATCAGCCGCCGCCCCATCCTCCCGTGCTTTCGCCTCCTTCGGTCCTAACCAGATGACACTTGGTCAACCGTTCGAGTTCAAGCTCGCCGCGAGCAAACCTGCGTTGATCATCCGCAAGCCTAACCCTATTCCCATCCTTAGACCCAAGGGAAGTTCGGCAGACGAAGTCATAGTGTCTCCGCATCGACAGCATGCGTCGCCCCGGGACGACGGTGTGGAGCTCCCACCTGTGCCGTCAGACAAGGTGAGCTGGACATCAGCATGTCGGAAGTTAACACAAGCCCCGAGTGAACCACTCGCCTGAAGAGGCGCGCGACTCACCACGTCGAGGAAAGCACACTTGCAAGCGATCATCACAAAACTCACACTTGCCTAAGGCATGGCTGGGTAGATCACAGCCCGCTACACCAGTCGACACTCCCAGCGACGCCCAGATCCACCAATCCATGCCCATCCGCCTCGACAGTGGTGGTAGTTCTGGCAAGGTCCGTGCTTCCAGCGATGGCGCTCTCAAGGTACCAGTTCAGACTCCACCTGCAGTTTCGACTGGAGGAGGCTCGTCAACTCGTTCCGTCGCCGAGCCCAGTGGCGAGGCCAAGAGTCAGAGCAGTGGACCACCTCCGTCCATGATTCAAACAGTGATCATGAAGCGGAATATCTCGGCTCCAACGATATTGAGCGCCAAGGCCAAGCCGTTCCTCCCGTCGTATGCGCAGGGCTTCTCTGATCTTTCCCCAGCCAAGAGATTAGATGCTTTCCTGCACCACACGCCCCACTCGTCCAATGTCAATGTGGAGGTTGCAGATGAGAACAAGTTTCGGCACTGGACCTTCCCGCAGCCGGACGAGAATTCTCCATCACCGCCCGGGGCCGATTCTCGCCACCTTTCGTTCTCGCAATCTCACAAGAGACGGCACTCTGACACTGAGGACGTTGAGGGTGATGAGGAACCTCCTTCTCGTGCTGTGTCTGCTGTGGGCGGGGGTGCCAGTGTCGCTGGAGAGGGTATGGCTATGAAATGGCCTAACTGGCCGCACAGTGCTACAGTACTGTCACCCACATCCCACACGTACTCTACGACTGATACCTCGGCTGAGTTCCCAATGCGTCGCACGCCTCCGCGCCGCTTGTCGGTCGTGAACACTGTCGTTACTCCGCTTCGTCAATCCACGCCTGAGACCGTCGGCATTCGCAGCCCAATTATTTTACCACGCGGAATGCTCGTTGAAATGCTCACGACCATGCAGGGCGTCGGCGAGCAAGTCATGCAGTCAAGAAGTGACAACCAAAGACTTCTTGACGAGTCAACCAAACGAGCCGAAGCGGCTGAGAATCAGAGCATCATTGCTACCACGGCCCTCGATATGATAAAAGGTGAATACAGCAGGGTAAGCTGCGCTAACCTGAGCAGAATACTTCGCCAAGGCCAGGTCCCGCGAATCCGTCTCGGAAGTATTGGAATCTCACACCGAGCTGCTGAAGGACCACACCGCGCTGTTGCAGGAAATTCACCAGAAAATTGAGGAGGAGACAAGGACTTCCTCCGCAGACTCTGCAGAGCTAGTCGAGAGCACCCACATCGCTGAGCGGGCCACCAATACCAATGAGATGCTTACCGCCATCCTGAGCGGCCAGCACGCTATGATGAGCAGGTTCAGCGAATACACCGAAGCCCACGACGCGGTGTACGATCTGCGATCGGCAACAGACGCGCTCCTTGAAGCGCAAGCGGAGGTCCGCCAGGTTAAGCTCGACCAGCAGCACGGACACGAGCTCGTGCGTCTGCACGACGAAATACGAAGCGAGGCCACGAAGTCTGCCCAGGCGGAGCGCGAAGTTGCTGCTCTGAAGTCCAAGCTTGACATCGCCGAAAGTGTGGGCAGAAACAGGGAGCTCGATGACGTGTGGCGTGCTCTTGTCCGTGCCGACGTCGCCGCTGTCACTGCTACTCTCGCGAAGGTCACGCAGGCTGAGGAGCACGCCAGGAAGGAGCTCAATGCCATGCGCGACCAGCTCGCCAGCCAGAGCGCCGCCCATCAGTCTGCCATTGAGGCCCTCCACGAAGAGGTATGTTCCACAACCTCGACATCAAGCTGAACTCAGCGCGACGCGACTGCTAAGCTGGCCGATGAGAGACATAAGGAGCTCTTAGAGGCTCAGGCGGATGCCAAGGTATTTCGCGGTAAATTTGTTGAGCACCTCGAGGATCTCAGCCTCACCCTCCAACAGGGCTTGGAGAAGAAGCGCGGGGAGGCTGAGCTTGAAAGGGAGACCAGAGCCCAGGATCGCATCGCAAGTCTCGAGATGGAAGTCAAGGAGCTCCGCGCTCAGGTACGTTTCAAAACCCAGGACTCGGCCTGACCTCAGCTGGCTCAATCCGCAAATGACCGGAGCGATCTTAAGGTGCAGCTCACGCAGGCGGTCGCCGATGTTCGCTACGAGCAGGAAAAGGCAATCCGGATGGCGGACACGGAGGCCAACGCCAAGCGCACGATGGAGCTGCAGCTCAAGGCAGAGAAGGCGCGTACTTCTTATCTCGAGACGAAGGTGCAGCGCGCGGAGGCGGATCTTTCGGAGGTAGCGAGCAACCTTGACGCGTGGCGCTCTGCTGCACTAGAACAGCGCATGCGCGCCGAGCAGGCTACTGTGAGTCGGGGTCCGCATTGAGCGGCTGACAGCAGACACACGTCACTGCACTCCAGCAGGAGAACTTCCACTGGCGCCAGTTTGCACTCGGCGCCGATCGCCACCGGCTAGAAGAATGGCTCGCTACTAAGCCCTTCATAGGCGTAGATCACCAACCGGCGTCTTACCCCACTCCGTCCAAGCAGACGCCGCCACGCCCCGCAGCGAAACCCCCCTCTGTGCTCTCGCCAGTAAGCAGACCAGCAAGTCCCTTGAAGCCGAAGAGCACAACACCCGTGGTCTCGAGCAAGCTCCGCATGGTTGTACCCGTGATCAACGAGCCCGATGTGGAGCCGACCTCATGAATGGCAGCCAGATAGATAACGATCCATCATACATATGACATGAAAGTTACGACTACTGACGGAGCGCGAGAGGTTACTATCCGTGCCAGTTGAGTACGCGCGCGATGATCAAGGAGCGGTGTTGAGAAATGTCGCATGAGCATGATGATCGCGATGCTCGACCTACGGAAAGAAACCTGGGTGTTGGTTGGTGCCTGAGGGATGCTATGACGCAGCCGCTGGCAGCTGAGCGCATCTTGCCACCCATTCGTGTAACTCAACCATCTACCCCACAGCCCTCGGCGCATCCCATCGCTTCAACAGCACTTGTCGCCTCGTCGCGCGCAACTCCGATCTCGGCCTCGACCGCTGCAATACGGCAGATTGTCTCTACGCCACATACACCTCCACCGACCCACGCCCCGTTCCCATCTCCCTGACGCGATCGATCTCTCCGCTCGCATCGTCTCCATTCTGTACTTCCTCTCCGCTGCGAGCCTCCTCCGCTCCGCACTCGGGCTATCACTCGGTGTTTCCTCTTGCCCGTGCCCATAGGACGTACAGGCCCAACGAGCTTTCGCGCTCCTCCTCGCTTCGCCCCCAACTCTCACCTCAGCCAACCCAACCAGCGGAGACTCCTCCGCTTCGCGCTCCAATATCGTTCCGTACGCTCAGTTCTACAGCATGGCGGCCTTGTTCCAGGGTCTGATCGACTGGTTGCGCTCCTTGTTCTGGGCCAAGCATCTCGAGGTCACAATCGTGGGGTTACAGGTGTGTCAGATTGGAGTCACCTGAAGTGTCGAGCTAACTTCAGGCGAGCGGGAAGACATCGTGCGTACCGGGCGTGCATTGAGGACGTGCTAACGCGACTGCCCTCGGGTCAAATCGCCACTTCCTCACGTCACAATACTCCGCCTTGCCTCCCTCACATTGCACTCCACAGCCTCGTTAATGTCCTCGGCTCGGGCCAGTGGTCGGAGGACGTCGTCCCGACCGTCGCGTACAACTTGCGCCAAGTGCGGAAGGGTAACGTGACGATGAAGATATGGGATGTTGCAGTGAGTCACGGTCGAGAGTTGGGAGCCGGAAGCAAGCAAGAACGACGAGGGCGAGACTCTCAAAGCACGTCGCGCGGCCTCCGGTACCGATCTCATCCCCGCGCGTGTGGTCCCAAGGGCGAACGTTGGGGATCTTGACTTGCGCAGCATACTAGGTGCATCTGTCCTCTAGCCGTCAGCTGATGGCTGGAGAATCTGCGCTCCACACTTCTCCGAAGCTTGCGTGCCAGACGCAAGAACAACTGTACGACGTCGTCCTCGCACAGGCACAATCTCGGCGCGATGCCACCAACAGCGTTCGACACTGACGCCAGGGCCAGCCAAAGTTTCGAAGCATGTGGGATCGCTACTGTCGTGGAGCGAATGCCATTGTGTGCGTCCTTCTAGAAGGCTATGCTGACGCAAGCTATGTTGTCGACGCCGCCGATGTAAGCTTGCATCTCTGCTTCCAGCGGACATAGCGCTGACCTCAGACGAAGTCGATTCCCATCTCTACGAGCGAGCTTCATTCCCTTCTCGGATTACCTTCGCTAGCCGGAGTGCCTCTCCTTGTGCTGGCCAACAAGAGCGACCTCCCCGGGGCAGTTGGCGTTGACGAGATGATCCGCGACATGCGGCTCGCCGAAATCGGTGGGCGTGTCGTCTCCGTGAGTCATCATCCTCCGCTGCATGTTCACCTCAGTGCTACTCAACCAGCAATAAGACCAAGCATAACCTCGACATCGTCCTGGCCTGGCTCACACAGCGCGCGCAATGACGCATTCGTCTTATCAGCTCCATTCTCCTCAAGCAGTCATCGGTTCCCCGCGGTCTGTTGTACCATCTACTGTAACGCTGGTCTCACTGGCGCAATTGCACGGATTACATTCTCTTCTCGCCACTGCGCAAAACTCACACCCCGCGGTGGACTAACTCAGCGGAACTCCGCCGCTGGGCTTGGCGCCACTCAGAAGCGTTGCCCACTCTCGCCTTCAAGGCGGCTGTTCTCGCACTCGTTATGACGCGCTCCCACACACCTGACCATGGCTGAACACGAGCTCAGATGTTTACTCTGGCTATTGTGCTCCGAGGAAGCAATCTCAACTACAGCAGCTGAAGCACATATATGTCAGAGTTGAGCAGCAGGCTGGGGCTCACTGAATTCCCCTCATTCCCCCGGCCCTGTCACGCTTCAGTCGACCTGATTAGTTGGACAGCATCAGTCCCGACTGATAAGATTCAGAATGAGCACCAACTCCTTGGGCCGGCCCGGCAGCCTGGCGCATCTCCTCAACCCCGTCTCTCCTTCCTCCGAGCTGCCTCTTGACTTGGCCTTCACTCACACCCAAGGTCTCTGACACCGCCGCATTCCCACCAGAGCTGTCCGCGATCAGCTACCACTAGCGCCCCTACTCTTGTCGGCTTCAACGACGAGCACCCTCTCGTCTCGGCGTCACTGCCGACCCCGACCCTAACGCCTGAGCCCACACCCGCAACCAGTCCCTCGGCTCTGCCTCTAGCGGCCGACGCTGCCGCCCTGCTTTCCAGATGGAAGCCAGGGCTCTGTCGACACGCTCGACCCGGCCCGGACACTTCTCGTGATGTGTCACCACGTCGCGCGTGCGCGCACGGGGTCACGCGTTTTCGTGGAGGTCCTGAATCCGCATGGGGGAGATGCTTTGCGTGACCCGCGACTGGTTTATCGGGTGGCAGGAGGGCGTACGTGTCGAGGCCAAGCGGCGCTGGTTGCGTAACGGGCAGAAGGAGGAGGAAGGGGAGGTGACGAGCGGACGTAGGTGTTCGATGGCATGTGCTGGCCGGCTCCGCCCGGCCCGCCCAGCCTCCCCCGAGATCGTGGCGCCTCCAGCCCGCCCAATACCGCCCCCGCCTCGGTGACTGGCCTCAACCGTGGCCAGAAGCGCAAGCGCGAGTAGGTTATGCGGCGCGATCCTGGAGCGACGCCACCCTCGCACCGGTCGGTCGTCACACATACGAATCATATCTCTCTTCTCCCCTCAACGTGCGTGTTACCTTGCATGACAACCGCTACACCGCCGAGGGCCTGCATAGTCGGCTGATAGTGTTGGGTATGACCTTGCATAGTAGTCTCAGTCTCTAGATATGTTGTTATGGGACGTACTGCCTACCTGTGTCTCGTCTCTTTGCCGCCTGCCGCTGTTCTGACGAACGCGTGTCAGCCATGTCGACGCCCAGGCCATATCGGCGATGAATGAACCAGCAAGGTGATCACATCGCACTTGCATTTTAGCAACAGCTGAGGCGTTGTGTTATTGGAGTCTGCCCTCTCGCGTCGTCCAGATCGTAGGGAAGAAGGCGTGTGCTTCAAACAGTGCAGTCATCAGACAAGCAGTCGGTCCCGTGTCGGCGGCATCTTATCGATATTGCCAATTGGCCGAGTCACCGAGCACCCTCGAGCACCCTGGGTGTGAACATCATGGGAATCGCAACCTAGCATCTCAATGAGCTCCCCCGCTCGACAAACCTTGCCCGACGGGTGTAAGTGCCTCTCATCGCCTTGATGGTGGGATGGCCCGAGCACACTGATGCGGGTGTATCCATGCCGTATCTCGGTCGTCAAGCTGCCAGAATTCCGGCGTTCCTCGATGACAACTGACTATGCCGCTGATCGCTTGGCACAGTTGAGAAGCTTATAAGCCGTTAGCTCCCATTGATCTGACGCACTTACCCGTCAACATCTAACACCATGGTGGCCCTCACGTTCTCCGCCCTCGCCCTCCTCTCTGCGCTGGCGGCACTCGCCCCTGCCGACGCCCGCCGCATTCACCCTAACGGCAACACGGGATACTGTCTCACGCAAACCGGCAGCCTCAACTCGGGGAACATTAATGACGCCTCCGTCTCCCTGCAAATCTGCGACGGCCGCGCCTCTCAGAACTGGGAAGCGGGAAACGGGCGCACCCAGTTCCGCATGGGCGGCAAGTGTCTCGGCCCACTGACTAGTATGTCTATTTGGCTTTTCAATCACCATGCCACGTCGCCCCAGCCTCTCCCTCGTGCTAATCCCAGACTATGACGGCACTTCATGGGTTTTCTACTACTGCAGCGAGCGGTCCACCATGGACACAGCCCCCGGTGGCAAGTATCGTCAGCGCGGGCCGATGGGCCGGTACATGTGTCTCGATGTGCCGCACGGGATTGTGCGCCCCGGTCAACGCGTGCAGGGATGGCGATGCAGCGGGCGGGCAGATTGGGCCTCTCAGCGATGGACCATGTCTGGCTAGACAGAAGAATGTTAAAGTAATGCCGGCAGGTATCTGCTGGGCGCACGCCTGTAGGAATGGGGGAGGCTTCGAAAAGGGGCAGTGTATATAGCAATATACAAAATCCAAAATGGGAGATGGTCGGCGAGCTGTACATCGAAATACGTTACATCTCAGTTTGCTCCTGCTGTTACTGCTGTCAGGCGAAGCAAACCTGTCGGCCCGAGTTCCATCTTGGCGCCGCGCACGAGGAGCAACAGTACTGCTTCCATACAGGTGACAGAGAACATCGGGACCATCTTCGGTATGGTTGACTTTAAGGGGAAGACATTGCTACCGTGGGCAAGGAGAGCGGCAACACGGAGCAATTTCGTCTGGCGGGGATATGGTTGCAGTGTGGCTCAGTGATGGAGACATGTGGTCGACTTGCTTGCACCTTAGCAGTGAGCTGGCGACGTATAAAAACCACAAGACCAGAAACAGACGTAGTCCAACAAATCCGAGCTCAAACTCATGACGACAGAACTGGTCGCGGCTGACCCTCATGGGGATGTGGCGGTGGTGCAGCGGCAGCCGTGGGCAGAGCCAGGGAGGGCCGCGCCGGCGGCACGGTGAGGGTGAGAGCTCGTATATGCGGCAGGAGATATTTCAATCAACTTCTCACTCTCGCAATGCCACCCGCCCTCAACATCATTAAACAAGGGAAGGGGACCACTCGCCTTGGTGTCGCGCCTTGTCAACCCCGCCCGTGGAGCGAAGCCGCAGGTGGGGCAAGTTTTGTCTTGAGGGTCACTAGGCCGAGCCTCATTAGGTCTCCTTCCAGGATTTTGGTGATTTGGTGTGGCTGAGACGATAAACTGCTCGCATGCGATCGGTCAACGGGACAGAAATTATACTCCTTACATCCTCTCGCACAGAATGGCACAAGTACGAAAGGATTGACGACCTCAAAGATTGCGGACGTCTCTCTCGAGAGAAGGTGAAGGAGATGAATGCGGTGGCTATCCAATGATACAGTGCACTGATAAGAGTAAAACGGCATAGCTATGGGAACCTGGGCGGAAGACGGGCTTACCGCTGCAAAGCAGTGGAACCGAACACCGTCGAACCAAAAGGCGTCTGCCACAGCCTGTGTTGTCCTTTTTGGACACAAGTTCCGGACATTGATCAGCAGAGATGACGCTGTGGATTAAGAAGTTTTCAGACAGAAAGAGAGAGAGAGGAACACGAGGATGTGACGACTTAGAGCTTTGTGTGGAAGCATGCATCCTTCACGGGATCAAATGTGTCATCCCAAGCGTCTCTGCTGACGTACGGATTCAAATTCTGGCGCCTTCCACGTCCACATCCCAATCTGACAATTGCTGCTGACGAGAAGACTTCCCACCGAGCTGACAAACGGGACCCCCACATTGGACGCTGCAACCTGACGTAACGCCGTCGTGGTGATGGTCTCCTCGGTCTGGTCTCGGTTTCGGTCTCGGTGCGGCCTCTGCCAACGCTCGGTCGGCGCAGTATATCAACCCACCCCGACGGCCCGAGAACGTTCTCCCCAAACTCATGCGCACAGACTTGCCCCTGCGTCTGCTCGTGCTCACCGTCGCAATCGCACTTCTCGGAACATATATAGCGCTCCTCTCGACGTCCTCTCCCTCGATCACAACAACAATGTCCGCAACTACACCAGTCTCCACCACCCAGGCTCCGGCGAAGGATGCCACTGCTCCTGAGAAACAAAAGACCGAGAAGCAGCTCGCCGCCGCGGCCGCCGTCAAGAACATGTCCTCATGGGACTTTCGGAAGTGGAACAAGCTCGCCGACGGCATGGCCCAGTTCCACGCCAAATTCGAGTGGGAGTTCAACCACGTGTACGATGTGAGTCCCTCTCGTGATATCGTGATCTTGTCTCCTTTGGTTGTACAGTCACTGACGCCAGCTCGCCGAGGGCGGATGGAAAGCCAAGGGCATGTCGTTCGCCCGCTTTATCCGTGAAGCCGAGCAGGTCTCGCACCACCTCGACCTACACCACCGCATTGAGGAGGCGTACATCTTCCCGATGCTGGCGAAGAAGCTGCCCCAGTTCAAGGCGGGTGGGAAGGGCTCGGACGCTCACGTCGCCATGCACCGCGCGATCCATGACGGACTGGAGCGCTACGACGCCGTGCTCGCTAAAGCTAAGCGCGACCCCGACGGGTTTGACGGCGCCGAGCTCCGCGCCGTCATGGACAGCTTTAGGGGGGTGCTGTTCCACCATCTGGATGAGGAGGTCAAGGATCTCGGCGCCGAGAGCGTCATCGCTGCCGGGTTCACGCTTGATGAGCTCGCGCGCTTTCCCTTGTAGTCGCCCTCACCCGCACCGCACCCGCACCCGCACCAGCAGCCGCACTTGCACCCGCACTTGCACCCCCACCTCATCCCGAACCCGACCCCACATCCTTAGCCTCAGCATCATAGGATAGACCCAAGAATTTGTAGACCTTAGCATACATGTACGACTACGACTTAGAGATGAGGGGGTGCTCAAAAACTACGTCCAACTCCTGATCTACTACAACTCACATAAGTCATTCAGAGACTGTCAGCGTGGCGAGACTAAGCTTCATTTCCTCAGAAACAATTGGGTAACCTAGCAATAATGAGACTTCGCTCACACGACTACTCATCCTTTGCCCAACGTCGTCAGTCCCGTGTCACGCACTGCAATCTAACAATGATCATTCCGCTTGCAAACTCTATGGACGCGGATGTTACAGGATCCCGCGATAATACTGACCACAACTACAATGCCATGCTGTACCCTTAGTTGGCGACCGCAAAGGCGACGACGCTCGAGTCCGAGTGCGACAGCGAGACCTTGATCTTCTTGCCGCCGGCGGCCTTGGCCGCGTCACCGTGGAGCTTAACCTCGGGGCCCGACTGGGTCGAGACAATCTCAATGTCCTTCATGGACGCGCCCGCACCCTTCGAGGGCACCGAGAGGGCCTTGAAGACGGCCTCCTTGGCGGCCCAGCGGCCTGCGTACGATGCACGCGAGTCGGGCGCCGAGTTGCAGTACTCGATCTCGCCGGCGGTGAAGTTGCGCTCACGGAACGAGTCCGAGGTCGGCACTGAAGAGATGAGCTCGGTGTCAACACCGACGCCTGCGATGCCGCCCTTGGTCTGCGAAAGGAGCGACTTGATGGTGTCGGCGTTGGCGGTAGAGAGAGGCACCTCGGAGGGGAGCTTGCCCTTGAACTCGTATGACCCGTTCTTCGACGGCCCGGCGCGAGCCAGGGGGTTGAGAAGCACAGGGCCCTCGAGCTCGGGGCCGTAAGGCGGCGCGTCCTTGATCTGAACAAGGTTGTTGCGGATCATGGCCTGCGACTGGCGGGCGTACGAGTCGAGCTGGCGGGCGTGGCGCTTCTTCTTGTACTCCTCGAGCTGACCCTTGGGGATCGCGGCGAAGAGGTAGCGGGGGTGAAGAATGGCAGCCTGGCCACCGACCTGGCCGAAACCGAACGAGGTAAGGAGACCAGCCTCGAGACGCGTGTGCTGGATGGCCTTGGAGGGGTAGAAGAGGTGAGGGAAGGCACGGAGCTCCTCCGAGATGTTGTCGGCGTTGGCGTTGCCGGGGATGAGAGCCGACTGGATGGTCTGGAGCATGCCGTTGAACATCCAAGCAGCTGCACCACCCTTGGGGTGACCCGTGAGGTACTTCTGGGTGATGACAGGGACGGCGTTGCCCTTGGAGCGGCCGAGCTGCTCGAACTGAAGGTTGTAGACACCCGACTCGTTCTTGTCGTTGGCCTTGGTCGAGGTACCGTGGCACGAGATGACACCAACCGAGTCGGCGTTGAGACCCCAGACGGCGAGAGCACGGCGGAGAGGGGCAATGTTGGGGTCAGAGCCCTCAAGCATACCGTAGGTGGCAAGAGCCTCCTTCTCCTGGCGCTTGGCCTCGCGCTCGATGAAGTCAACGCGCTGGGCGAACCACTCAGCGTCGTCGGTCTTGCCGGCGACCGAGGCCTCGTCGCGAAGATTGTCAAGCTCGTTCTCGAACCACTGCGAGATCTGCTTGCGGCGGAACGCGAGCTGACGGGCACGGTACTTGAGGTCAAGGATGGGGAGCGACTGCTTGGGGGTGACCTCACGGGCAGTGGAGAGAATACCACGGCCGGGGGCGGGAACGGAGCGGCCAGCCTTGTCGGTGTGGGTCGAGGTGTAGGCGACAATACCCTGGATGGAGGCGCCCATCTCGATGGCAGTCTTAGCGCTCATGAGAATGTGGACACCGCAGCCCTGAGACTCCATGAAGCCGGCACGAGTCGAGGTCATGGGGCGCGAGAACTCGTTAGGCTCACGGCCGTTGGCGAACTCGGTCTCGGCGTTGGAGGTGGCCTTCATGTTGGCGAACTCGAACGAGCCCTCCTCGGAGAAGTCGTCGTAGCCACCAGCGATCATGACCTTGGCCTTGCCCGAGAGAATCGAGTCGCAGCCGATCTCAACGGACTGGAGAGCGGTGGCGCAGGCACCGACTGGGATCTTGACGGGACCCGAAGCGGACATGAGAAGAAGGTTGACCCAGCCGGCAACAGTGTTGATGAAGGTCTCCTGGAGAATATCCTTCTGGACGTCCTTCTCCTCGCGACGGCCCTTGAACATCTCCGAGAGCGAACGCATACCACCCATACCCGAGCCGAGCGAAGTACCGACCTCCGAGGGGTGGATGTACTTGTAGAGCTCGTAGGGGTCGGTGACACCCGACATGATGAGCGCCTCGGTGACCGAGACCAAAGCCCAGAGGGCAGTGCGGTCGACCTGGGAGATAATGTCGTCGGGAAGACCGTAGCGCTTGGCGTCCCAGCCAGTGGGGATCTGGCCAGCGACCACACGGTCGAACTTGACGGCCTTGGGGAGGAGAACGCGAGCACCCTTCTTGAACTTGACGAACCACTCGCCCGAGTCCTGAGCCCAGATGTCAACAGCGTCGCCCTGCTCACGCTTGAACTTGGCGGCGTCGTCGGCGGAAACCTCGAGGGGCTCGAGGTCGTGGTTGAGCTCAATCTCCTGTGTGAAGCCCTTCTTCTCGGGGTCGTAGCCGAAGAAGAGGTCTGGCTCAATAATGCGGATACCGGCGTGGTTGAGAATCTCCTTCTCGTACTTGTTGCGGATGTCCTTGTCGTCGACGGGCTCGCCAGACTTGGCGTCAACCCAGCCAACGTAGGGGTCGGCCATGCCACCGGCGTTGGGGAGCATGCCCTCAAAGTGCTTGATCATGCCCATCATCCAGGCCATCTCGATGATACCCTCAATGGTGAACTCGCCGCGGGCCTCCATCTCCCAACGGGTGCGGGCGGAGCCCCAGGGGCCGATCTCGGCGAAACCAGTGCACACGACAACCTTGTCGAGGTCAATAAGGCCCTCGAGGTGCTTGAGCTCGTTGAGGACCGAGTCGTCCTCGACGGTGGGGAAGTCGAACGAGAAGTTGGCGCGAGGAGCGACCGAAACCTTCTGGTGGAGGCGCTCAGCCTCGGAGCCGTTGGTGACCTTGAAGTCGGCACCGTTGTCAAGGGCGATAGCCTTGCGGAGGTCGGCGACCTTGTTGATGTCCAGACGAATAGAGGTCATGACGTCGGCGAGACCGGCAACGCGGTCCATACCACCGTTGAGGTCGGCCCAGAGAGGCTCGATCTGAGTGATGTCGAAGATGAGGGGGTGCATCAGACCGAGAATGTTGAAGGCCATCTCCTTGGCGGAGAAGGTGCGGACACCGAGCTTCTCAAGGCCCTCGGCAACGAAGTTGGTGGCGCTCATAAGACCAGTGCCACGGGTCCATCCAATGACGGCACCGGCAATGCAGAGGTACTCGCCCCAGGACTCTGCGCTCCAACGGTTGAAGAGCGTCTCGAGCGAGATCTTGGACTCGGAGTAGAGACCGTCGTTGCCAAAGAGACCGTGGTTGGGCGAAAGGGGGAGAACAACCTGGGTCGGGCGGGTAACAAACTTCTTGGCGGCCTTCTTGGTCTTGACTGCACCGAGGAGGCGGAGAAGGTTGGTGAGCATGAGACGGTGGGCCAGTTCGGACTTGTCGTCAATGTTGTCGATCTCACGGCCGTTCTCGGGGAGAGCGGCGAAGGGGACAATGTAGTCGAGGTCGATGTTGAGGGTGTTGTAAATGTAGTCAACGAGCGCCTCAGTGTCCTGGCGCGAAGCGCCGTTGAAGGGGACGACAATAAGCTTGGAGCCCTTGGAGCCGACCTCGTGGAAGATGCCCTTGTAGTAGTCGACGACGGCGCGGCTGTAGCGCGAGGTGGTCACGACACAAGTGGCGCCACCGGCGAGAAGGCCCTGGAGAATCTCGACACCGATCGAGCCACGGCCGACACCGGTAAGAAGGGCGGCCTTCTTCTGGAAGGTGACACCCGAGGTGGCAATCTCGGTAAGGACGTCGAGGTAAATGTTGGTGAGCTTCTTAGAGTAAGCCCAGCTGGTGCCGGTCTTGCGCTTGAGGTGGAGGAAGGGGAGGTGCTCCTCGTCGACCTCGGTGCGGTCTTGGACGTTGGGGCGCAGGAACTGCGAGCTGTCGCGGCGGGGCTTGTCAGCCGCGTTGCGGGCACGAGTGACCGGGTCGTCGGCCTCGGCCTGCTGGCCGAGCGACTTGACGACCTCGCCGTACATGGACTTGATAGCCGCCTTCTGGGCGGGGGTGATGGAAGGCTGGGCGTTCACAAGATCCCAAAGCTTCTCTGCGAGCGGTTAGCGGTGGTACGTTTTAGCCACCCAGAGTGTCGGGGTACGCACCAATGTCGGCCTGGACCTTCTCAAGGTTGACCTGAGACTCGATCTCGCCACCGTTGGCCATCTCCTTGACGTAGGACTCGAGCTTGCGGACCTTGGTACGGGGAATCTCCGAGTACTGAATGTCACCCTTGGCCGAGACCTCGGTGTGAGGGGCCGTGGGGAGAGCCACGTCGCGGTAGACGGGGGGGAGGTCGACAACCTCCTTGCCTGAGCTTGTCAGCGATACGCTTCTTGCTATATCGCCCGCCATATTCCTTGACCTGGACACCACACTCACAGTTGTCAATGAGAATCTGGCCGAACTTCTTGACCTTCTCGTAGTTGGGGCCCTTGGAGGGGTCCACCGAGTCAATGTGGTACTTCATGTAGTCGAGCAGGTTCTGGTCTGCGCGGTTCATCTAGGAGCGCGTCAGCATTTCGCTCCTTGTGATGAGGCTGGCGGTGAAGATTCCACCTGGGGAGACCGCCGGGGACCACTGGGGGGACCGGAGGAGGTCACCTCGGCAACTAAACTAATGGTACGCACGATGGCAATGCAGCGCGAGGTGAGCTCGCGGCGCACCTGCGCCTCCTGGTCACGCGTAGCGGTCGACATGGTTGTAGCTTGCTACGTCGCCGACGTTTGTGGGTGTGCGTTGGAGGAGAGGAGGTGAGGAGGTGAGGGGGGAGGGGGGAGAAGGATGAGGAGGAGGGAGGGGGTGGGAGGGGAAGTGTCGGTCGATTTGGGGCGAGGTGGAGGGGGAATGGGAGAGGAGGAGGTCAAGGAGGGAGTGAAATGGAAAGAAGTCAAGTGGAGACCCGACAGATGATGAAGAGGTCGTTTGAACGAACAGCGAGGAGATGGAGAATGATTAGTTTGCCAGAGTCGAGTAGTCGTCGGTTGTCGTGACCAGCAGCACATCTAAGCTGCAAGCAGCGGCCGGGGGGGGGGGGGGGCGGGGCGGCGGATGGGATCGGCCCCTCTCTCTCTCTGTGGGTGAGGGAGGATGTGACTGAGAGTATCCTTGTTCCTAGGACCCCACCCCCCAGCCCTTGGCTTGTATCCCCACCAAATGAGTATCATGGTGCCCCCGCCCAAATCCATCCATCCCAACCACTTGACACGTGGCTACACCTCCGTCGTGCAAAGCAAAGCCCTCGGCAAACGGCCAAATACCATCAGCGCCATTGCCCCTTGACTCGTTCCCCAGATCCCCAACGCATCCGTCTGCGATCCTGCCACCTGCGGAAGAAGCATTTTGACCCATCTGACCAACAGCTGCCGCGGGAATTGCCAGCAGCCAGCAGCCAGCAGCCAGCAGCCAGCAGCACTCGCAACCCCCGCAGTCGGCTTCGGAGCACAGGATATGCAGGAAAAATCATCGTGCTGCTTGGTCCCGCCACCCGGAGGCAAGGCCCGAGAGTGCAGGTCGGCTCGCGGCTCGGCTCCATCTGTGCTCCATCCAGTTACCAGGTCCGCTCCGTGTCTCATGTCCGCAACACTACCAGGACAGTAGATCACCAGACCTTGCACCAAGACCCTGCATCCCGCCGGCGCTGATTTGATCAAATGACAATGCATGAACTGTTCAAGTCTTTCACAGGCAGTTGCCCTGCGCATGTTGGAACGCTTGCGTGTTGGTGAAGATGTAGCATGTGGCAGGTATGCGAGTGAATACAAAATTCAGAAAAAGCTGTTTGTAATTTTCGTTCCCCACGATAT
Organism: Cutaneotrichosporon oleaginosum; assembly: GCF_008065305.1. NCBI lineage: Eukaryota > Fungi > Basidiomycota > Tremellomycetes > Trichosporonales > Trichosporonaceae > Cutaneotrichosporon > Cutaneotrichosporon oleaginosum. The sequence continues at coordinate 1,992,766 of NW_027072175.1, read as the reverse complement.
CAGAAATGGCGTTGAAATGTTGGAATTTGTGCACCCCCACAAGGATCGAAAGGATCGTTATCTTGGTGTGGGCGCGGCTATTCAACTCTATTCAGGTCCCATCAAGTGCTGATTATCTACTCGGGGTTTGACGGCGTTGTTCGGCTTATCACCCTGTGCCTGGCCGTCGTCGTGGGAACACCCAGCAGTGGTGGTCTTTGGGGTGTGGGGGTGGAGACACACGTCGTTTTATCTTTGCATCTCAGGCCGGCGCAGTTACTACGGCACGCCCTGCGAGCAGCACTATCGGGTACAGTGGGGGGGGGGAGGTGGAAGAGTGTGACCGGCGGCGGGTGGCGGGCGGGCGGGCCGAGATGAGGAAACGTGATACAGGCACAGGAATACACGAGATGACACGAGGTCAGATACTGGACGGGACACTGCCACTGCCACGCCATCCATGCACGCCAGAAGGAAAGAAGGAGAGGCGAGCGAGGGATGGCGCCACAGGTCTGAGAATCTGTGTGGCAACTTGGCCATCAATGCCGTATCGTGCGTGGCTGTGTTGGAGTTGGGGCACCTGTTGCATGTTGGAGTGGCAAGTCGGACATCGGGAACTGACGAGACATTCTGTGGAAACGAGAGATGCAGCACCGGTAGAGGGCCAGAGAGGAAGCTGAGAAGCCAGGAGAATGACATTGCAATGTTATGTGCAGAGCATGGTTGGGGGGAAGGGGGGGGGGGGGGGGGGGGGGCATGAGCCACCTTGACAGACAGAGTACAGACATGGAGACATGCATGGAATACTGCACGGTCGTTGTGAGGGGATGGAGGGGACACATGCCGGTGGGTGGCCAAGGTGGAGGTGGTATCGGAAGCCGGGGTCGGAGTGAGTTGCTTCTCAAGAGATGGGATAGGCCATGGTAGGCGAGGATAGACGCCGCTCTATACACTCAGGCACTCGGCCCTCGGCCCTCGGCCCTCGTTGACCAAGTTGGGCCATGGGCCAGCTGCGCGCAGGTTGACAAGCAAGTGTCAGCGTGCGTGTCAGGCCGCGATGCATGCGTGAGTGGGGGGATGGGGGATGGGGGATGGGGGATGGGGGATAGGAGGACGAGTGTCCAGGAACAGTAATAGGGAGAAAGAGTTGGGCGGAAAGTCATGGGGCGGCTTAATCGCAAAGTCCATTGGGGGCGATGGGGGCGATGGGACCCTCACCCCTCACCCTACCCTCTCCAATCATGCCACCCACCAACGGCGGCCACAACCCCAACCTCACACAATCCTCCTTGTCCTCGCCTCGGCCACCTCCCCCCTCCTTCCCTCCTTCCCTCCTTCCCTCCCCCCCCCCACAGCTCCCACTGCCCCCGCTGGGCCGCTTGCTCCGACCATGCCGACTGTCACTCTACTTTCCCTCATCCTCGCTCGACATATGCTCTTCAACATCATCAACTGACTCTCTGTCAGATCCCATCCATCTTCTTCGACTTCTTCTTCTCCTCCTCTCTCTCTCTCTCTCTCTCTCTCTCTCTCCCTCTCCCCCCCTTCCCCAACACACATCACTCGTCTTCCACAACTTTCTCTTTCCCCCCTCCCCTCCCCTCCCCCTCCTCCTCCTCACCTTCTCCTCTTGCCGCAACGTCGGGACTGCAAGAGTCCATCTCGCCCATCATGGCGTCCCTCTTCAGCGGTCCCCCCGCCACGCGCCCCCTTGTTCTCCACTCGCAGGCCGCCCGTGTCAACATTCTCGTCCCCGCTTCCCCCCTTTCCGCCTGGGTCGCCTCTGAAGTCCTCGCCCAGGAGTTCCACGACTCCCCCTTGAGCAAGGATGACGCCCCCGAGCCCACCGCCGACGACGACGACGATGGCGCCGCCGTCCCTACCGGCCCAGACAACGAGTCTCAGGTCAAGCTCCTCGCCCGTTTCCTCGGCTTTGCCGCTGACAAGCTCACCGCCGGCGGTGACAACACTTCCGAGATTACCCAGGTCGTTCTCGCTGCGTACAACCGCTTCAACGAGCTCTTCCTCGGCACCGTGAACGTTCACTCGCTCCTCCAGTCTTACGACCCCGAGCCCCGTGCCGAGATCCTTACCGCCTACTTCAAGGCCTTTGCCGCCCTCCGCGCCGCTCTCGGCGCCAAGGAGGTGCCCGCCGCCCACCCCTCGGCCCTTATCGAGGCCGCCAAGAATGGTGATGCCGAGCTTTACGGCCTCTTTGGTGGCCAGGGCGTCAACGAGGTAAGTCGATCATAATCAGATCCCGGAGAACCGGGGTCAAGCAAGGCAAGGCGCACATCGCTAATTCTCTCAGTACTACTTTGAGGAGCTCCAGTCGCTCTTTGACATTTACCGCCCATTCGTCGAGGACATCCTTACGAGCCTCTCGCAGGAGGTTACTGCCCCTCTTGCCGACAAGGCGACTGCCGAGGGCTACACCTACTACGTCGACGGTCTCGACGTGATTTCGTGGCTCAACGGCTCCAAGCCCCGCCCTTCGGTCGACTACCTCGCCTCGATCCCGGTCTCGCTCCCCCTGATCGGCATCACCCAGCTTGTCCAGTACATTGTCTCGGCTCGCATTGCCGACGTCACCCCCGGTGACCTGCGCAGCATTATCAAGGGTGCTACTGGCCACTCGCAGGGTATCATCTCTGCCGTTGCCATCGCGGCTTCCTCGTCGTGGGAGTCGCTTGAGCAGAACATTGCAAAGGCGGTCAAGCTGCTTTTCTACATTGGTCTTCGTGGCCAGGAGTTCTTCCCCCTCCTCTCGCTCGACCCCGAGATCGTCGCCGACGCCAACGAGCACAATGAGGGCACTCCCACCCCAATGTTGGCTGTCAACGGTCTTAGCCGCAAGGCCCTCGAGGGCCACATCGAGAAGGTTAACAAGTTCCTTCCCGAGAACTCCAAGGTTGGCATTTCGCTCTTCAATGCTGCGACAATGTTCATTGTGACTGGCCCCGCCAAGTCCCTCTACGGCCTCGCCACCGCCCTCCGCAAGGTTCAGGCACCTGCCGGCCTCGACCAGGGTCGCACTCCTTTCTCGCAGCGCAAGTCGGTCTTCACCATCCGCTTCCTGCCCATCAATGTGCCTTTCCACTCGGACTACCTCATCGGTGCGACCGACAAGCTCCTCTCGGAGGACCTCAAGGACGCCACCATGTTCAAGGCGTCCGACCTCGGCATGCCGATTTTCAACACTGAAGACGGTGAGTTCGGCTTTGAGAAATTCGCCGATCGTGGCACGGCTGTTTCGCATTTGAAACCAAAGCTAATCTTATCTAGGCTCTGATCTTCGCAAGCTTTCGGGTTCGCTCGACAAGGAGCTCTGCGACCAGATCTTCACCAAGCACATCCACTGGGCAAAGGCTTGCGACTTCCCCAAGACCGCAACCCACGCCATTGACTTTGGCCCGGGCGGCAAGACCGGTGTCGGGTTCCTTACTGCGCGTGTCAGCGAGGGCCGTGGCGTCCGTGTGGTCTTCACCACCGAGAAGGGCAAGATTGGTGCCGAGCTCTACGACGCGGTCAATATCCGCCGTGAGCCCATCTGGCACGACCAGTTCCACCCTCGCCTCGTCAAGACCGCGGACGGCAAGGTCAACATTGACACCTCGTTCTCTCGCCTCCTTGGCAAGCCCCCCATCATGATTCCCGGTATGACTCCCACTACCGTCGGTGCCCAGATGGTCTCGGCTACTCTTAACGCGGGTTACCACATCGAGCTTGCCGGTGGCGGTCACTTCAACGAGGAGGTGCTCCGCGCCAAGATTGCCGCTATTGAGCAGCGCATCAAGCCCGGAATCGGCATCACCCTGAACGCGCTCTACATCAACATGAGACAGTTCTCGTTCCAGTTCCCTCTCTGGCAGCAGATGCGCCGTGAGGGCCACCCCGTTGAGGGCTTCTGCATTGCTGCCGGTATCCCCTCGTCGGAGAAGGCGACCGAGATCATCGACGCCCTCCGCGCCGCCGGCATCAAGCACGTTGGCTTCAAGCCCGGATCCGTTGAGGGTATCCGCCAGGTTGTCAACATTGCCGCCGCCAACCCCGACTACCCCATCATCCTCCAGTGGACCGGTGGCCGTGCCGGTGGACACCACTCGGCTGAGGACTTCCACCAGCCCATGATCGCTACTTACAGCTCGATCCGTCAGTACCCCAACATCTGCCTCATCGCCGGTTCCGGCTTTGGTGGCGCCGAGGACGTCTGGCCCTACATCTGCGGTGACTGGTCCGTCAAGATGTTTGGCCTCCAGCCCATGCCCTTTGACGGTGTCCTCTACGGCTCGCGTGTCCTTGTCGCCAAGGAGGCCGAGACCAGCCCATCGGTCAAGCAGCTCATCGTTGAGGCCCCCGGTGTCACCGATGCCGACTGGGAGGGCACCTACACCAAGCCCACCGGTGGTATTCTCACCGTCCGCTCGGAGCTGGGTGAGCCCATCCACAAGATTGCCAACCGCGCCGTCGTCCTCTGGAAGGAGTTTGACGACACTGTGTTCAACATGCCGCGTGACAAGCGTCAGGCATGGCTCGAGAACAACCGCGAGTGGATTGTCAAGCGTCTTAACGCCGACTTTAACAAGCCCTGGTTCGGCCAGAAGAAGAGCGGCGAGATTGTGTACGACATCTCGCACATGACCTACGAGGAGACCATCACCCGCATGTTTGACCTCATGTACGTTGCCAAGCAGAAGCGCTGGGTCGACGTCTCGCTCCGCAACCTTCTCGGTGACTGGCTCCGCCGCGTTGAGGAGCGCTTCGCCGGTGTCGACGGCGCGCGCACCAAGGAGTCGCTCGTTCAGTCGTACAAGAGCCTCGAGGACCCTACCCACGTTCTCGAGCTCTTCTTCAGCTCTTACCCCAAGACCAAGGACCAGCTCGTGTCGTCCGACGACAAGTCGTACTTCCTCAACATCTGCAACCGTGTGTGGCAGAAGCCCGTGCCCTTCATCCCCGTCTTCGACAACAATTTCGAATTCTGGTTCAAGAAGGACTCGCTCTGGGCTGCCGAGGATGTCGAGGCTGTTCCCGAGGGCGACGCTCAGCGCGTTTGTATCCTCCAGGGCCCCATGGCCGCCAAGTTCTCGACTGTCGCCGACGAGCCGATCGCCGACATGCTCGGCAACATCGAGGGTCTTCTCGTCAAGAAGATCCTTGAGCGCTACTACGACAACGATGAGTCGAAGGTCCCCACCCTTGACTACATCGGTGCCCGCCCGCCCACGGCCCACACTCACATCGCTCACGAGTCGTTTGAGGGCAACACCCGCTCGCTCCAGCTCACCGACCGCCTTCCCCGCGTCGAGGACTGGCTCCAGCGCATCGCCGGCCCCAAGCTCAGCTGGCTCCGCGCTGCCCTTACGACTGTCAACGTTGTCCAGGGCGGCAACTACGTCACCAACCCCTTCCGCCGCATCTTTGCTCCCCGCAAGCACCAGATCGCACGCATTGAGGAGGACTCTAACGGCGTGCCCGTTAGCGTCAAGGTTTACGGCGCCATCCGGTCGTCGGGCTACGCTCACCCCGACTTCAAGGCCGTCGACCTCTCTTACGACTCCAAGTCGCGCAAGATCACCCTCCAGCTCAACGAGGAGCGTCTCGGCTCGTCCGTGCCCCTCACCTTTGAGTTCCTCTATAAGCCGGAGCAGGGCTACGCCCCCATCCACGAGGTCATGGAGGGCCGCAACAAGGCCATCAAGGACTTCTACTGGCGCCTCTGGTTCGGCGACAACGAGAAGCTCCCCTCGCTGCCGCTCGACAACACCTTCACTTGCGGCGAGACCAAGGTCGACCCGGTCACCATCCAACGCTTCTGCGACGTGGTTGGAAACCAGGGTGAGGCCTTCAAGCAGCGCCGCAACAAGAACATTCTTGCGCCCATGGACTACGCCATCGTTCTTGGCTGGCAGTCGATCATGAAGACCATCTTCCCCGAGGCCATCGACGGTGACCTCATCAACCTTGTCCACCTCTCGAACGGCTTCCGCTTCGTTGAGGGCGCCGCGCCTCTCAAGGCCGGCGACGTTTGCACCACTGAGGCGCGTGTCACCTCGGTTGTCAACTCGGACTCGGGCAAGACTGTCAAGGTCAAGGGCTACGTGCTCCGCAACAATGAGCCCGTGATTGAGGTTGACTCGGCCTTCCTCTACCGTGGTCGCTTCGCCGACTACCCCAACACGTTCGAGACCGTCGACGAGCCCGACTATGTTGTCAAGCTCGACAAGCCCACTTCGGTCGGCGTTCTCCAGTCCAAGGAGTGGTTCGAGTGGGACGACGACTCGGTCCCCCTCGATGTCGGCTCCGAGCTCACCTTCAAGGTCAAGTCAAAGTACCACTTCAAGGACAAGTCGACCTACGCTTCGGTCCAGGTCACCGGTGCCGCCTTTGTCCGCAGCCAGACCAAGGCTCTTGTGCAGGTCGCCACCATCGACTACGAGGCCCACAACTCGCACGGCAACCCGGTTGTCGAGTATCTCAAGCGTGTGGGCAAGTCGGTCGGCCTTCCTGTGCCTCTCGAGTCCGGCTACTCCCTCATCACCGACCAGGCCGCGGCCACCTTCAAGACCCCCGCTTCCAACGAGGCGTACTCCAAGGTCTCGGGTGACTTCAACCCCATCCACATCAACCCCTACTTCTCTGACTTCGCCAACCTTCCGGGCACCATCACCCACGGCATGTGGTCGTCGGCCGCTACTCGCAAGTACGTCGAGTCCGTTGCCGCCGACAACCACCCCGAGCGTGTCATTTCGTACAACGTTGGCTTTGTCGGCATGGTCCTCCCTGGTGACGAGCTCCACGTCAAGCTCACCCACACTGCCATGCACGACGGCAAGAAGGTCATCAAGGTTGAGGTCTTCAACCAGGACGACACCAAGGTCCTTGACGGTCAGGCCGAGGTTCTCCAGCCTCCCACCACCTACGTCTTCACCGGTCAGGGTTCGCAGGAGGTTGGTATGGGCATGGAGCTCTACAACAACTCCGAGGTCGCCCGTGCGGTTTGGGACGCTGCCGACGCCCACCTTACCTCTGTGTACGGCTTCTCGATCATTGACATTGTCAAGAACAACCCGAAGGAACTCACCATCCACTTCGGTGGTATCAAGGGCCAGGCTATCCGCCAGCGCTACATGGAGCTCACCTACGACTCTGTCGACGAGCAGGGCCAGGTCAAGACCCAGCCCCTCTTCGGCGACATTGACCTCCACACCACCTCGTACACCTTCTCGCACCCCCAGGGTCTTCTGTACGCTACCCAGTACACGCAGATCGCCCTTGTGGTCACCGAGAAGGCGGCGTTCGACGACATGAAGGCCAAGGGTCTGATTGACCAGAACGCCTCGTTCGCTGGTCACTCGCTCGGCGAGTACTCGGCGCTTGCTGCCATTGCCGATGTCCTCCCGATCTCGGCCCTCTCCGACGTCGTTTTCTTCCGTGGTATCACCATGCAGCGCGCGGTCAAGCGTGACGCTGAGGGCAAGTCGCAATACGCGATGATGGCCGTCAACCCTTCGCGTGTTGGCCGGACATTCTCAGAGCCCGCGCTCCGTGAGATTGTTGACCAGATCTCGTCGCAGAAGGACTCGCTGCTTCAGATCGTCAACCTCAACGTCGCCGACCAGCAGTACGTCTGCGCCGGTGAGCTTCGTGCTCTCGCGACTCTCACCAACGTCCTCAACGTCCTCAAGCACCAGAAGATCGACCTCGAGAAGCTGTCCAAGACCATGTCTGTCGAGGAGCTTAAGGAGCACCTTGTCGGCATCATTGACGGCGGCTGGGACATGATGCTGGAGAAGAAGAAGAAGGACGGCGGCGAGGTCCACCTCGAGCGTGGCTACGCCACAATTCCTCTGCCCGGTATCGACGTGCCCTTCCACTCTCGCTACCTCTGGCCCGGTGTCCTCTCCTTCCGCAACTACCTCATGAAGAAGATCGACCCCGAGCACCTCAACCCCGACCGCCTCGTTGGCAAGTATATCCCCAACTTGATCGCCGAGCCGTTCGAGGTCACCAAGGAGTACGTCAAGAAGATCTACGACGAGACCAACTCGCCTCGTATGGAGTCGGTCCTCAAGGGCTGGGAGAAGGACTCGTGGGACTCGGCGGCCAACCGCCAGCGACTCGCGTACAACATCCTCACCGAGTGCCTCGCGTACCAGTTCGCGTCGCCCGTGCGCTGGATCGAGACCCAGGATGTCCTCTTCACTCAGGCCAAGTTCGAGCGCTTCATTGAGGTCGGCCCTGGCCCCGTTCTCTCGGGTATGGCTACGCGCACCCTCAAGGCCAAGTACGAGGCCCAGGACGCTGCCACCGCTGTCAAGCGCCAGATCCTCTGCCACGCCAAGAACCAGAAGGAGGTTTACTACGCCTTCGAGGACGAGGCCGGCGAGGACGCTGCTCCTGCCGCTCCCGCCGCGGAGGAGAAAGCTGCCCCTGCCGCTGCCGCTGCCCCGGCTCCGGCTGCGGCCCCCGCTCCTGCCCCGGCTGCCTCGGCTGGCCCCGCTGCCGCCGTCGACGACGTGCCGCCCAAGGCTGTCGACACCGTCCGCATCATCGTCGCTCAGAAGCTCAAGAAGCAGGCCAGCGAGATCCCTCTCTCCAAGTCGCTTAAGGAGCTTTCCGGCGGCAAGTCGACTCTTCAGAACGAGATTCTCGGCGACCTTGGTGTCGAGTTCGCGTCGGCGCCGGAGAAGGGTGAGGACCTTCCTCTCGACGAGCTTGGTGCCGCCCTCTCGGTCGGCTACGGTGGTCTCGGCAAGCACTCGATGGGTCTCACCAACCGCATGATTGCCTCCAAGTTCCCCGGTGGCTTTAACATCTCGGCAGCCCGTAACCACCTCAACAAGCAGTGGGGTCTTGGCCCGCTCCGCTCCGACAGCGCACTGTTCTTCGGCATCCTTAACGAGCCGCCAAAGCGTCTCGGATCTGAGGCTGAGGCCAAGGCCTTCCTCGACTCGGTCGCCCAGTCCTATGCCTCCTACTCTGGCATCACCCTCTCGCAGGGCGGTGCCGGCGGTGGTGGTGGCGGCGGCGGTGGTGGTGCCGTCATGAACTCGGAGGAGTTCGACAAGTTTGTCATCAAGCAGGAGGAGCAGGCTCAGCGCGAAATCGAGCTCCTGTCGCGCTACCTCGGCAAGGACCCTCGTGCTGGCGAGAAGCGCGCCGACGCAGCCAAGGCCGAGGCCGACGCTCTTCAGGCCAAGCTCGACGCCATCAAGCTCGAGCACGGCGACGCGTACATTGACGGCATTGCACCCGCGTTCAGCGCCAACAAGGCGCGCATCTTTGACAGCTCGTGGAACTGGGCACGCCAGAGCTCGCTGCAGCTCTTCTACGACATCATCCAGGGCCGCCTCGACCCCAGCACCATCTTCGAGAGCGAGCGCGAGCCGCGATACCGCCCCACCCAGTAAACGGCGAAAGTGTAGTAGAGGTTCCGTACATATAGAGAAATCGCTCCAGAGTTTTGTTCATTGTCGCATATAAGGAGCATGCATCGGTTAGTATTCGAATTGAGCGACTGTGGGCGTCCTTACGGGGAGACCAAAATTAGAGAACGGTGCACGGACAAAAGCCACCACGTGATCAGTGAGGCCACTTGCCGAGGCGGGATGACATCAGCCCGTAATCGGCCCATTCACAACTCAGCTGACCTCGGTGCTCGATCACGCATCCCAGCGTGCGCAAGCAATCAAGAGTTTCATCTGAAAGGTTCATGTACACAATACAAGCGATACAACGGATTAAATGCGAGGGGTGCTAATCTATATGCATGGTCACCTGGCCTCTCTGCTTGGGCTGTCGGCCCAGTGGCGCTGAACTCCCACGGTCCCCAGGCTACGCGTCAGTGGCGTTGAACAACCAGCTGCGCCTCTGCCGTCTAGTGCGCCCGCACGGCCCAGAAGCCGCACCCAACGGCCAGGGCGACGGCGCACGCTATCGCCACCTGTGTCCAGCTTGTGCGCGCGAGCACCTTGCGCACCGGTGCAAATGCGCGTGCAACAACGTCCGCCAGGCCGACGGAGCTAGTTCCCCTCCCGCGGGGGAAGAGGGGGCCGCAGGGATCTGGCGTGGTCTGGCGTCGGCGTGGACGCGGACGGCGCCTGCGCGCCTGCGCGTCCAACTCCCGCCGGTGTGCCAGGCGCCGCGAGAGCGTCGCCTCCCATTCCCCACCGGCTGAGCGGATGGTAGGCAGAGGCGCGGCGTAAGTTGAACTCGCTGGCGAGGTAGTGGAGGACGGCGGGACGTAGGCCAGACAGACAGCGGCCGAGGCTTTGACCGTGCTGGCGGGATCGGAGATGACACGCTCGAGTAGGGAGACGGTGGCGGCTACGTCTGGGTCAAGGAGGGATGCAGTGGACGCGATCGCTTCATCCTCCTCATCAACGCCGGGGAGGCGGGAAGAGAACTGCCAAGGCTCACGCTCGCGATCGCGGGTCGGAGGAGTGCAATCTATGTCAGCGCTTGGTGTCTTGGATGGCGAGGGCGGCTCGTTGTCGGAGCTGCCGGAGGAGTCCGCCGGGGTGGGCACTGGGGCCGCAAGGGGCGTGGGGAGGTCAAAGTCAAGCACATTGTCCGTGGCGGCTTCAGCTAGGGCAGCCGTCTGGGCGTCATCACGAGCCATCTCGGCCGACAGACGAGCGGCTTCGTCGCGCAGTGTGGTGACAGGAACGGCGCCGTCGAGGTCGTGTGTATCTGCGTCTTTCGTCAGCCAGATCTTGTTATGACTCACCGTCAAGGGGGATGACGAGGTGCACCCAGTCTGCGCGGGAGGCGTAGCTTTTGACTGAAGACTCGAGTTCGGGCGTGTCGGCGCCAGCGTCTAGGAGGGCGTGGAGGGCGGCGTAGGCATCCACTGCGCGATCGCGGACATCGGCGGCCTTGAGACCGGTAAGGATAGTTGCTGAGAGGCGGCCGTGTTCGACCACGCCAACATGTCCATGCGGGAGCTGCACGCACTTTCTGCGGGCAGCCAGGGCACCGAGGACATCCCGCGTGCGCTCTGGCCCAGCCAGGAGAGCAATGCGGGTGCCCGCTGGTGCGCCATTCCATCGCTCCAGGCCGAGATGAAGTGAAGTACTGGGCAGACTGAGGGTGGGAAGGACGAGCTCCGTCCCCGCACGCTGAGGCACAGGGCGGGTCTCGAGCCCCAAGGCGTCTAGGCCACGCCTCTCTGCCTCACTATCGTAGGGTCTCCAGTCCTCTAGGAGAGACGAAGTGCGTGAGAGGCTGGAGAGAGTGACGGACATTGAGTCAAAAGAGGCAGGAGAGGAGGGCTCTGACGCGCTGGGCGCGTCAGCGAGCATGTCAAAGAGCGTGTGTGCCAGAGGTGGAGGGCGATTGATGGCCGGGGATGCGAGAGCGGCGGCGGGAGGCGTTGGGGTGCCCTCGAGACGGGGCGGCGAGTCGATTGGGGCCAAGGAGGGGCGTGGACTTGGCGCCTGGCTTGCGCGAGCGAGGGTTGTGGTGCTGCTGGAGGTGGAGGAAGGTGACGCGCCCAAGAGTGGAAGCGAGGTGCTAACGGCGCTCGGTGTATCGTCTACGGGACCAAGATTGCTGCTGTCTTCGGATGAGTCTCCACTGCTTGGTTCGCTCTCCCAGTCTACAGAGTCGAGACTGCGTACGCCGTAGAACGAGTCGCTACCTGGTGGTGGAGGCGAGTCGCGTCTGCTGCGGCGACGGGTGGCGAAAGTGGAGACGCCAGCGATTGCGGCGGAGAGGGCGCTTTGTCCGGACATGGGGCGGGTGGGTACGGGTGGTGGGGAGAAGGGGGTGGAGGGGAAGGAGATGGGAGATGGAGATGAAGAGGAGGAGGGGAGAGTGTTGGACAATGAAGAGGAGAGGAGAGAGGATGGTGGCGATGGAGGATGTGATGTTGGGGGAGGGGGGAGGAGGGAGGGTGGATGGGAGGTGGGTGGCGGAAGTGTGGGTGGTGGTGGTCCCTTTGGGGTATGGGGAAAGGGAGGGGAGGGAAGGCAGAGGCGGGGCAGCTGACGCCATTGCCGCTCTCTCGTCGTCGTCGTCGTCGTCACCCTCGCGTGCCCCGTTCCTACTCGTCTTTTTACTCTTCTACTCTCTCATGGCTCTCTCATGGCTCTCTCTTGCTCGAGCTTACTCGTTCTCGTTAGTCTCGTCGGCCGATACATGTTGCCTGACGTAGCCTCATCTCTGATACTCTGATACACGACACACCTCCCTCATCTCGCCAAAGTCTACACTTCAAGCTCAAGCTACATACAACAAACCAAGTCATGTGGGTCACTCTCACATATTCTGCTGCTACCACGACGCAACTGCAGCCTTTACTGCTTTACTCTGAATGCATGCAACTAAGTGCATGCATGCATGCGTATATCCTGCACTGGCTAACAGCTTGCAGCGAAATCCATGCCCGATGCACTCGGACTAGGCACAAGACACATGCACACACACCAATCTGCATCCGCACTCAAGGAATGAGTCCTCTGACCCTCTGATCCTCTGAAAGGCAAGGAGATGGCCTCGACGCGCGACGCGTGACACGATCAAGCCATCGCAGCGATGCAGGCGTTGATAGCTCCACGCCAAGCACAATCGACGCGAACGGTCCATGATCAGCAAGTCACGAGCTGTCTTGGCTTCTTGCGAACCAGTAGTGTCGGACCATGAAGCGTCGTCAAACGTTAGCGCCGAAGCAGCCGCGGCTGGCATGAAGGTACGCAGGTACACGGCGCCGAGCCCGCCGAGATCTGGCGCTTGGGCTGGGGGATGGGCTGGGGCTGGGGCTGTAGCAAGTTCTGTACTCTGCGTCCATGCGCACACATCCGCTCCGCTCTTGTAATTGTGCTGGCTCGTGTCCGGCCGTTATCCATCGCCAATACCGAGAAGAGTGGCGCGGGTAGCTGTGTAGATAGCGACAGTTCACGTCCCCTCACATTCCGGCGCACCCTTGTTTTTTGAACCCCACCAGACGAGGACCACCGGATCTCAAGCTCGCACATGCAGCTGCGACACAGTGAGGGGAGGGTCTCAAGAATGGGTTGATAGAAGACAAGCCATGGAGAGGCGCAGCCGAGACCTTGGAGCGCGAACCTCAGTGAGAGCTTCTGGCCTCCTGCACATCTGCACCCTCAGATCATTGCAGTTGGATTGCCACTGGCCCCTGCGCACTACGATTCTGGATAACGGCTGAGCAAGAGGCTACCATCGCAAAAGCTGCCTGACCAAACGAGGGTTGCTACACCAACTCCAAAAAGCATTACAAGTCACCTGATGGCTGATGGCGGGACGGCGGTCCAAACCCTAATGAAAATCAGGCACCACTCCACCTCCACCGACCTCCACTCAATCCGTCGAACTTTGCCAACAACTACTGCCAACTCTTCATCGACCATGACGCGCCCCCATCTCGCCTCGCTACCTCGCCTCCGCGCCCTCCGCTCTCTCCCTCTCCCTCTCCATCTCTCCACTCCCACCCGCCCTCTACGCACGCCACCCCTCGCCCGCTCCCTCTCCTCCGCCTCTCGCGCCACCCCTACCCGCCTCCTCATACCCGGCACGCTGCGCGCGCGCCGCCGTCTGTTGGCGGTGCTCGCCCTTCTTCCCCTGTTCTACTTTTTGCGCCCCGCGTCCCCGCTAAACCCCCAAGTCTACTCCGAGCATCCCGTGGCGAGCGTAACCCCCGTGGGCCCAGCACACGTCGAGCTCGTCGTGCGCGTGCCCGAGTCCGAGCGCGCGCAGTTCGGCGCCGACGCTGTCGTCTTCTCGCCGTACGGCGTACCACCGCGCCCGCACGCGGCACCGTACGTACACACGGAAGGCGCCGCACCGCCCGGCACCGTCGTCGTCCAGCATGTCATGGTCAAGAACCCCGACCTCATGATTGAGCGTGCGTACACCCCCGTCAACGATGTCGGCGCCGACGGCGAGATGCGCCTCGTTGTGAAGCGCGTGCGCGGCGGCGAAGTTGGGAGGTACGTCCCATCACTCATACCGCTGGGCGTCGCGCTGACGCCAGACTAGTGCATTCCCGGCAGGCCGGGGACAGCGTCGGCCTCCGCGGACCGGTCACGACCTTTGCCATCGCGCCGCCCGACTACGACCGCATCGTTATGGTATGTGCACGACCCCGCGGGTGCTGAGACAGATATCAACGGGCACAGCCGTTGCGCCCTTCCTACAGCTCCTTGCAAAGGATGTGCCCGGCACCACGCGCTACACCCTCCTCCACCAGACGCCGTATGGCGGCCGCGAGGACTGGAGCGCAAAGTACATTGCGCCCATGGCCGCCAAGTGGGGTGACGCGCTGGACGTGCGCAGAATCCAGCCGGGCGTCGTGCGGAAGGAGGACGTGGCCGCCGCACTGGAAGGTGCACAGCGGCCGCTTGTGCTCGTTTGCTTGCCTACTCCGTGAGTACACGACAGAACCATCTCACGCCAGACTCATGCGTCCGCTTTGCGGCACACTCGCTCCCACACTGCACCAGGGCCCGCTCGTGGGCTTGTTGCGCGAGATGGGTCTTCGTCCCGACCAGGTGTGGAAGCTCGAGTAGAGATGGACATGGTGGACAGCGTCTCGCGCCTATTGCGATACACGACACGCTTCGCGGAGTTACGAGAAGGTTTGCCCTCCCAGAGCGCAACTCTCAGCATCGCATCACCTGCCATGCGCAGACGCCGTGCTTCTGGTAATCCGTATATTCAGCTCTTTACACCGCTCCGCTGTCAAGCAGCAGCTTGATGCATATGATAATATTACAGCAGTTGATGCGGTTGCCTTCGGCGGAAGCATGCAGTTGAATGACAACAGATCGGAACAGCACTGCAGTGAGCTACCTCACGCAAATCAAAACAGCCAACGACACCCTCAGACTCGCCTTTACATCCCCATGCTCTCCCCACCGCGCAGCATATAGCCCGCGGTGTACTCTTTGAGCGGGGTGAGTCCGGATTACCAGTATTATCGTCACCGGGTGTGTGGAGGGGAAGGGGGAAGGGAGGAAGAGAGGAGAGATCGGGGCAATCCCAACGCAACCGACACTGGCACTCACGAGTAGTCTAGTTTCTAGTGGGAGTAGTCGTACTTGTCGAAGAACGTCCTTGCATCGCGAGTCTGATGTCAGCATTGGGCAACCTCGCGCAGAGAGGCAACTCACGTCGCCCTTGGGGCCGCGGACTCTCCCGCGTGCGGCCTCCTTCTCACGGCGCAGCTCACGGTCCTCGCGCAGCCAACCCAGCGCGACGTTGAACAGGTCACCGCTGCCGGGCCCCCATTCAATCGTCGGCTTGGGTGTAGCTCCGAGTTGGATGTGCACGATCTTGTTCGGGAACGAGCCGAGGCCGTCGAAAATGTGGGTCGCGTCTGCTGTCAGCTCTCCACAGATCTTGCAGCTCACAGAGGATCGTCGCGCCACGGTCCTTGGCCTCGGACGCGAGGAAATTGACAAGATCGGCACGCACGAGCACATCCAGGTCGACAGTCACCTCGTCGAGCAGCAGCACATCCCATTCCGTCATGAGGCCCATGCAGAGCTGGACACGGCGGCGCTCGCCGTCCGAGATCTGGTGCATCCGCCAGTCGAGGTCGACATCGAGGATCTCAAGGAGGCGATCGCGACGCGCGCGGTGGCGCCATCCTCCGACCGAGTCGAGAAAGTGGGACACGACAATGTCCGAGCGCACGACGGGGTTCATGCACCACTCGGTACCGAGGTAGACGACGCCCTGGCGTCAGCCGGAAACAGGGGATCGAGGGGTCGTGGAAGGCTTACACCAGGCGGATTCATGAAGACATCCTGACCCAGGATACGGCAGTTGCGCGTCTTGGTCAGCCGCTTGCCGGCTAGGATACGGAGGAGTGTCGACTTGCCGGCTGCAGTTAGCATGAATGATCGGGGGACAGAAGCAACGTACCTCCGTTGGCGCCGACGAGAAGACAGCAATCTCCGCGCTCGAGCTGGATGTTGACACCAGAAAGGACGGGCTCGGCGTCGTTGGGGTTAAAGAAGAAAGTGAGGTCGCGACAGTCGATTGCGAGCTCGTCAGTGTGGGTGCTGTTGGCGGTCATGGCGGTAAAAAGATCTGGGCAGGGGATGGCTGGCGTGGGTTAAGCCCGAGTGGATCGAGCTGCGATGTGGGGGGAAGCGCACAGGATGCGATGAGAGTCTGAGTGAGTAAGAGTCCAAAGGGAGACGAAGAGTAAGCTAGAGGCGTCGTGCTGGAAGCGCTGGAGCGATGGAGGGCTCGGAGGGCTCGGAGTACTCGGAGGGCATCGAGTGGAGGATATCGTCATGGTGGCGGTGGTGGCGGCGCATGCGCGCAGTTGATTTCTGTTCGAGCCAAAGGTGGAGGCACGTGGCGATTTAACGCCACATGTGGTATTTCCGGTCAGAGCCCCTCCTTGGGTGGCGGCTGCGGGATCAAAACTGGAGTGAATTGCCACCGTACCAAGGTTGATGCCGTTACTCGGTCCCCCCCTTGCTCTCGTGGGGTGGAAGGGAAGGTGGCCAGCTTACGCCTGGGCCCAGCACTCGACTCCCGCGGGCAAAGCTCCATCATCATTTCTCTCGTCCTCCTCATCCTCCTCCTCATCCATCATCCATCTTCCACTCCTCATCTTAAATCCATACCCATCTTCATCTTTCTCTCCCGTTCCCCATCCCCCGCTCTCTCTCTCTCTGTTAACCCATCGCCCTAATCACCTCCGCCATGTCCGAGTCTCAGGACATCAAGCCTCGCCCGGAGGACGACCTTGTCGCCCCCACCCCTCAGAACACCCCCCTCAACACTCATGTCCCCACTAGCCGCCCCGCCCAGAAGCCCAACGTCGAGGATGTCGTCGAGGGTGACGAGGACGAGGGAGAGGATGTCACTAGCATGAATCCTGCTTCCCTCCTTGCCAGCGTGAGTGTGTCCGTGAACATATTTTTGTTCCGCGCCAGCGCCAAAGCGCGTCGCGCCTCCAGCCAGCATTGTAACGCCATCGCTGTGGCCCTGGCGGCATGTTGTGCATCGACTTTTTTTTTTTTGCCCTCCTTCCTCATGCCTTCACTTAGCTGATCCCAGAACCCCGCCCTCCTTGCGCTTGCTCAGCACAAGCTCGGCGCCCTCGTCGGCCGCCCCTCGGGTTACATCCAGAGCCTGCCCCCCGCTGTCCGCCGGCGCATCGACGGCCTCAAGGGTCTTCAGGTTGAGCACGCCAAGATCGAATCCGAGTTCCAACTCGCCATACTTGAGGTCGAGAAGAAGTTCCTCGCCAAGTACCAGCCTCTCTACGACCGGCGTCAGGAGATCATCTCGGGCAAGGCTGAGCCCACCGACTCCGAGGTCACCGAGGGTCAGAACGCTGACTCGGACGACGAGGACGAAGAGGACGAGGGTGCTCAGGTCACTGAGCTCACCGACGAAGGCGAGGAGAAGCTTACTGGCATTCCCGAGTTCTGGCTTACCGCCATGAAGAACGCCGTCCCTCTCGCCGAGACTATCACCGACGCTGACGAGGAGGCTCTCAAGAAGCTCACCGACATCCGGCTGTCCTACCTCGACGGCCAGGCTGGCTTCCGTCTGCACTTCACCTTTGCGCCCAATGACTTCTTTGAGGACACCGAGCTCACCAAGACCTACTACTACCAGGTAAGGTCTCACAATTCTGTCTGTGGCTAATTTTTGCAGGACCAGGTGGGCTACGGCGGGGACTTTGTCTACGACAAGGCGATCGGCCACGAGATCAAGTGGAAGGAGGACAAGGACCTCACCAAGAAGGTCGAGATCAAGAAGCAGCGCAACAAGACGACTGGCCGCACGCGTGTCGTCCGTAAAGTCGTGCCCACCGACTCGTTCTTCAACTTCTTCAAGCCGCCCCAGCCTCCAACGCGCGAGGAGCTCCAGGAGGAGGACGTCGATGAGGAGGAGCTCGAGGAGCTCGATGGCCGCCTCGAGATGGACTACCAGCTTGGCGAGGATTTCAAGGAGAAGATCATCCCCCGCGCCGTCGACTACTTCACCGGCAAGGCCCTCCGCTATGAGGAGGACTTTGAGGATGACTTTGAGGACGATGACGACTTTGACGAGGATGACGACGACGAGGAGGTGAGTTTTACTGTGGACCAGCACTGCCAGAGCTGATGCCTTAGTAGCACGACGGCGCCCCCGCACCTGGCGCGCAGGACGAGAACTGCAAGCAGCAGTAGTTTCGTAGACATAATGCTGTGACAGACCTGACAGTGCCATTTTTTTCAGTTACTCAGGCAGACTCACACTCACGGCCCACGTCGTCTCGGCGCACGCTTTTCACATCGCATACATGCTACATATCTGCACAATAGCACTGAACTCAGACCTCAACAAGTCGTGGGAATCATAAAAGTCAGCGTATGCGATGGCACGGGAGCGCCTCGGCCGCTCTCTCCCAACAGGGCCAACACCCAATCTTGATAGCACCGGGCTCGGAGAAGTACAAAGGGAGCGAAGCTGGCGGGGCGTATCGACGGTTGGCCAATGCGAGTTACGGCTTTGCATACAAAGAAATACAGCTGCACAGCTTGATGATACACGCGCTAAGACATGACAGCTCAGCTCTTATGCTCCGCCGTACCGAGCACGCCTCGCCTCACCCCCTCGGTGTAGATTACCCCAACCTGGCCACCCATCCATCTATTCCCAGACAATAAGCTCTAGCAGGCGACAGAGCGCCGCTCACCTCTCTGCTCGCCTCACAACCTCCGCGCTCCAGTCATCGCGGCTCCTCCTCAATTACCACCGCGTCAGCCTCATACCACGGCTGAGCCTCCGCCGGCGTCCCGATAAAGTTGAGCAATGTGTTCCAGCTCTGCATGTCGTCGGCGGCGGGGAAGGCTGCCGCGCTGGGGTCATAGGGCGGGCGAGGCTCCCACGGGCGCCCGGCAGGCAGCCACTCCTCGGCAGGCGGAGCCAAGGTGATGGCGCCGCCGCTGGTTATTGGCGGTATAGGTGACACATCTATCCGGGTAGGCTCAAGCGCTGGTGGAAGAACGAGCTGCTGTACCGGCGATGGGTGCGGATGCGTGCCCCGCATCGCGTCGGCCTTGCTCAGCATCATGTCGAGCACCTGCATCTCGCAATCGGAGCTGTGGTCGCGTGCCGCCCGACGCTCAGCCGCAATGTAGGCGATAAAGAGGGCGCGGATCTCGTCGTAGTCGTAAACTTTGTCCTCGCGCTTGTTCCGCGCCAAGAGAAGACCGAGGATGCACGCTGGAGCAAAGCCAGATGCTACAGTCATCCACTTGAAGCGGTCGAGCGCTTCAGCATCCTCCTCTAGGAGGTGGAGGCGGTTGCGAAGCTCCGCTCCAGCCGATACAACACACGCGATCCGGCTCTCAGTATACCCGTCATGTAAGAGGTACGGGCGATGGAGAGCGATGCGTGCTTGGTGAAACTTGGAGATGAGTGTTTGGCGCTGTAATCGCAGCCATGTGTACTGCTCGTCCCATCTGAGGTCTGGGTCGGTGATATGGAACATGGGCGGGAGATTGTGTATCCATTCAACCATGAGGTGCTCGCAGGCCATGACATCTGCGTGCTTGCGGGGTGAGAGGCCAAAGCAAGTGGTCAGAATCCGTCCAATGATTTGCGCCAGACGGTAGTGGAGGATAAGGAAGGTAGACTTGGTGGGCGTTGTGAGTGGCCAATTTGGGCGTGGGAGAACCGGCAGCTCGCTATCTGGGATGTTGGCTGGCGGCACGACTGAGAACTTGTCGTCGTGGATCGCCAATGGCCGCCCAAGGAAATACGAGATAGACCTAGAGTCAGGTAGGAATGTGAGGGCGCGTACCTGTCGAGACAATACATCTCTGCGCGTCAGTTTGACACCCGGCGTAAACGAGCGGACTTACGCGCCCAGAGCCGCCGGCGTAGCTCCGCCTCTTGAGGAGGCAAGTCCTTCCACTTCTCGCCGTCAATGTGGAATCTGGTGTCAGCGGGCGGTGATGGGCGGTGGGCGGTGGGCGGTCAGGAGGCCCTGCGTTGCAGAGTCACAGCCGTCACATACCCCTGCGCCTCGGATGCGCGAACGGCGCTGCCGAGCATGTTCCATGCCTCGGGGACCCGCCGGGTCATCACGAGATAGTGAGAGAGCTGGGTGAGCTTTCCTTTGCAGCCGAGGACGCTTACGAGGGAGTAGGCGCGGACGGTGTCGATGGACTCGCCACCAAAGCTGGGTGCTTCTGAGAGCGCACAGCGCGCACCGACGAAGAACTGATTACTAAGCGCCATGGGGTCTCTTGAGGAGCTCGGCTGGCGGTCTAGGAGGGCACCAAATGCCAACACAATTTGAAAGAGGGCAAACCACCGTACATCGATGCGCGTCATGTCCTCGAACTCGCCCTTGATGGCCCAGAACGTGCCATACTTGGCCCTAAAGTCCGGCTCGTACAGAATATCCATCCATCTGTGGTCAGCGCGGCCGGTATAGGGCGCACGAGTTGGCGAGACTGAAGAATATGTCAACATAGCGCTCGCACAGTGAGCGTGGAGGTAGGCGGCTGTCGAGCGCCCGGATGTGCGACGCCAAGCTGTATGGACCGAGGTCGAGGTCGCTCAGACTTGGTAGACGGTAGTGCGTGTCGCTGACATTGAGGCGCTCCTTCCTGACGCCCTAGAGTGAGTTGCAATCTCTTGAGATTTACCCACGCTCATCTCCTGGAAGAACTCGGCCGCGGCGCGGGGACCAAAATGTGATGTGCCATAGAACTGGAGCTGATGATCTGATTTGTGTCAGCGAATCTAGGATGTGGTACCTAGAAAGAGTACTCACGTCCGGGCTCGTCGCCGTGTCCTTCCACAGCCAAGCTGCCGTATCCCAGTGCGCCATTTTCTTGCATGTACACGCCATCGTCGAGCTGGCTGCTCCAGCTTTCGGGCGTCCGTGTACCCCGGAATTGCGGACGGGGCCCACGCCCGTCCCAAGGTGGGGGCGTGGGGGTTTGGGCGCTGTGCCTCTCAGACGAGACTGGAATGGAGTGGTGTACGAGGTCTTGGAGAGACGGGCGGCGGGTAGGTGGCGGTCCGGAGCGGTCTTCGGGCGAGTTGAGGCCGGAGGCTAGCTTCTCAACGAAGAAGGCGGGTCGTTTTGGGGAGCGCGTGTCGGATTCGCTTGATTTGCGTTTGAAGGGATTGTCAGAGTCGTCCGACCCCGAGCCGCTGCTCATGCGCGCTGTAACCGAGCCCTCGCTGTGGTCGCTGTATCCGCGGGGGCGCGGCTTGGGCTTTTGATCGGGGAAGCGGCAGAGTTCGCTGACGTTGCGTTTGGCGCAGTGGTGGCATGGCTGGTGACCATCGCATCGCTGCTTGCGGCGATTGCACTCGGTGCAGGCGGTTGGCTGGCGCCCGCGCCGCCGAAAGCGGGGGTCGTGACTGAGATTGAGGGGCGACATGATTCGCTCGAACTGGATAGGTCGGGTCATCTGCAGCAGGGAGACACCAGGACCAGTTGGGGTATGATGGGGAGGGTGATGGGTTGTAGTATGGTGCGTCGGCGTGTGATGAGGGGGAGTGTGAGTGTGCGTGTGCGGGGTGTAGTGACCGGGTCCTCCGAAGGGGGGAGTGAAGGGGACCTGACGGGGTGGGGTGGCAAGATCCTGCACATCCCAAGGAAAGGTGGGTGCGGTTGGTGTCCGGGGCGACATGGTTGGAAGAGCACGATCGGTACTCTTACGATGAGGTCCACGGCCGGCGCGCCGGGGTCGGGGTGATTGAGACTGGTGGCTGGCTGTGGTGGGGGTAAGGTGTAGATGGGAGACGAGTGCCACTTGCAGTTGAAGTGATAAAGAGAAGAGAGTAGAGAGTAGAGAGAAGAGAGAAGAGACAAGAGAGACGAGAGAAGAGAAGTGGGCAATGGAGTGGGAGGAGGGGGGGATGTTGAGGAGGAAGGGGAAGATGATGATGATGAAGAGGAGAGACGGCAAGCCGAGGGGGGGGGGGGCGTCATGACAACGGCCCAAGGACTCGAGTCGAGAGAAGCGAAGCGAGGCGCGGTGATCGCGACGATCACTCCTTACTCGTTCCATCAGAATTGTCTGAATCGTTTGCATCGTCTGTATCGTCTGCAATGTTTCTGGGCGCACAGCGGACATGCTCCTCGCCCAGCTCCCAGCTTCGGATGACGTCGACGTCCGTAGTACGACTTGCATCGACTATTCCTCTTGGAGGATTGGAGGGAGGCCTTGGACGCATTGGTCGAATTCATGTTTCCATGATCCATGACGGGTCGCGAGTTATGCAATACCAGTAAGTGTGTTTTGAGAGTCAGCGGCCTCGCGGGGCGTTGAGGCGCGTGCCAATTGTGCACGCAGAGCGCAGAGCGAAATGTCAGTGATTGCGCGGACGTACATGGTACTAGTGCATTGACTGCACCTCGGCGCCCGATCGCCCGAGTCTCTGGGAGGGCATGGTCGATGTTGGACATGAGAGATCATGAGAAAAGCGCAAACAATCTTTGCGAGGTAGATAAGAGGATGGGAAGGATCCCAGTTGGATGGCGTCGGTTGTTATCCAAGCAGGGCCAGCGCGGCCAGCTCGGCCCGCGGCCAGGCCGTCGTTCCGCGATCGGCAAGAGCGAGCGGACTTTCCGATAGCCAGGGGGTGATATCTTAACGCTGACTGAACGCTCGCCGGAGCCCAACTACTCCGACGCCGGTGGCGCCGGGTATGTCGAGGAAAGGAGGGTTCTTCGATATGACGAGTGAAGGCATGCAGCACGTGACTTCCGGGCGGACGGAATGTGGGAACCCACCATACGCCATCAACCCTCGGCCCTCGGCTTGTTCGCTCACCGTTAGTGGGTTGTTGCGCATCAACACACTCGTCGGCCGTCGGAGAGCGGTGCGGTGCGCGTCAGTATAACCCGTACCCCGTCACCGACGTAGATGACATTGGTTGTTCCGCGGAATAGAACTCTACTCTCAATCGTGATGCTGCTGCTACACGCCACACTACTGTTTGCTCCGCCGTCGGATTCGGCGTATCTTAAATACACAACAACCACTTGGCCCGTTGTCTGCCAATGATTGTCACTTCTCCATATCCCCATGATTCGACGCCGGAGAATCAGAAGGCGATATTGCGACATGCGACACGACCTGCGGGCTGTGGTCTGTGGTCTGTGACCTGTCGCCTCGGGCTTCTGGACCATGACCAATGAGCCATGGGGTTCTGGGCATGAGGGCAGACTTTCTGCGTCACCAGTGACTGACGGTTCGCCGGGGGTCCGAGCGCTCCGGCGTCTATTGTTCGGCAACATCCCCCGATCCCGGGATAGTGCGAGTGCGTCGGACCCCGGGAACCAGCGAACCAGGCTAGAGTGTGTTGTTGCAGCCGAGAGTGCGGAGACAAGTCAGAGCGGGGGGGAAGGAGAGAGGCCGAGGACCACAAGAACACAGAGTGGCCTAGTAGGCTACATGGCCCGAGAGGTCGAAGAGAGATCCATGCCAGTTGTCCGTGTGGTGGCGTGTGTGGAGGCGTAAGAGGCGTCCGAGGCGTGTGTGGATGAGTAGGGGGAGGGAATGTCTCCCAGAGGCAGTAAGAGAACGGCATTTCCATCAAACACGTCCTTTCTGCCGCCCACGCCGCCCACGCCGTCGACGCCGTCCACTCAATGGCAATATGGCAATGTTGGCTACCTGCCTCCTCCTATCGCGCGCCCTCGTTTCCCCTCATCTCCATTCTCATCCCACCTCGGGCATGCGGGCAGGCATGGATGGGGGGGGGGGGCACTTTCTCCCTTCCATGTCATGCTCTGCCTCCTCCTCTCTCGCTCTACCCACTCGGGCCTCTCTCCTCAGCCCTCAACTGGTTGCTGGTTGACCCATGACCCAGCCCAGCCACTCGATCCACCTTGACCCGGCTCACCCTCGGCTTGTGGACGCACGGCTGTATCAAGGTCAACACACTCGTACTCTTCATATCCTCCGTCATCTCCTCTTCCTCTTCCCCTCTTCCTATTCCTATTCCTCTTCAACATCCCCCACTCCCCCCACCTCCCCTCCCCCTTGTCGGTATCGTCGGCGACCTCTATTGCTTGCTATTGCAAGACTACAGTCTGCGGTTACATCCCCACATTCCGTCGCCGTCGATCGAGCGACATCCATCCCCCGGTCTGTGCGCTACAGTAGACGTTAAGCGTGAGTAACAAGGTTTGTCTGGCGTTGACGACTGGGCACGACTGAACGCCGACTGAACGCATGAACAGCAAAGGGGGGCACAACATAGCACAGTCAACCGCCTCTCTCACCAACTAGATCGCCGCCACCTGAAACGTGTCACCCCACGCCCCGCTTCTTCCCACTCCAACGGCCGACCGTCTCACCACGGCCACCGCCTTGAGCTAGACCATCTCCACAATTGCCACTTCAACCAACTGCCCACCGCCCACAACGACGTCCACACGTCGCCCTCTCTCCTCCCACATCCCATTCCACCTTCATCCTCTGTCTTTGTCTTGTAGCATCTCCCCGACGACCTCTGTCTCCTGTCATCTTATTACTCACGCATCACATCTGCATCTACAACCCCTCCCTCCCTCCCTCCCTCCCTCCCTCCCCTCTTCCTCACCCGGCACCAACCAACATGGGCGCTTGCGTCTCCAAGACCAAAAGCGCCACAGAAGACGCGCCAGGCGCAACCATTTCTCGCGAGATCGACAAGCAGCTCCGCGAGGTTAGCACCGGCCTGTTCTGGAGATGGCGGGAGGCGCGCGCGCAGCGCAAGCTTACATTACAGGAGGAGAAGCGCCTCCAAGGCGAAGTCAAGCTACTGCTCCTCGGATCTGGCGCTTCGGGCAAGTCGACCGTTCTCAAACAGATGCGATATATCCACGCCAAGCCCTTTAGCCCCGATGAGATTGAGGACTACCGGTGCGAGCTAGACTCGGCGCCGCCGTGCAGTTCCTTTGTCAGCGCTAATGGTCAGTAAAATTGTCTTCAGCAACATTGTCGACGGAATGCGCAGTATCATTGACACGATGGATGAGGAAGGTATGCAGGTTGCGCAGGAGAATCGGCCGTTTATTTCCCTCGTCGACAACGAGTACCCGATCAACTCGGGCGAACCATTCCCCTTACACTACCTTCACGGACTCACAAGACTTTGGAACGATCCCGAGGTTCAGAACTGCTATGCACTGGCTTACGAGTTTGCGCTCCAGGAGAACATGCCCTAGTAGGTGGCAATGAGGTTTACCTCTTACCCAAGCTTTTACTCTGACCTCGACCGGCTATTCGAGCGTGATTACAAACCGTCAAATGAGGACATTCTCCGCGTGCGCTCCAAAACGACTGGTATCTCCGAAACGCGCTTTGAGATCAGCAACCTCACCTTCCGCCTCTTTGATGTAGGAGGGCAGCGCTCCGAGCGGCGGAAATGGTGAGTGCCAGTGCCAGTGCCAGGGCCTTCAACTAAGCGTTAACCTCCAGGGCAAGTTGCTTCGAGAACGTCACCTCGATCATCTTCCTTGCCGCTCTCAGCGATTACAACTCATGCCTCATCGAGGACCGCGACAGCAACGGCATGCAGGAGGCCCTCGTGCTATGGGAGAGCATTGTCAACTCACAGTGTAGGCCTCGCTCTTCTTTCAACTCACCACTTTGCTGACTCTAGGGTTTATAAAGTCGTCGATGATTCTCTTCCTCAACAAAGCTGATCTGCTCATAGACAAGATCAAGGATCCGAAGCAGCAAGTCGCGATGTGGTTCCCTGATTTCACGGGGAAGCCGGGGTCGTTTAACGACGCGGTTGAGTACTTTAAGAAGAAGTTCCGCAGCCTCAACCACAACATCAATAAGGAGATCTATGTGCAGTGAGTGAAGTGTGAAGGGTGAGTTCGAGCTGATGCAGTGTGACGACGGCGACGGACCAGCAGCAGCTAAAAGTTGTCATGGCGGCGGTGACGGATACGATCGGTGAGTGTGGTGGGGAGACAACGTCGCGAGAGAGGAGCGGATGGAGCAAAGTACGGAAAGCATCGGATGGCAATTGAGGCGCTGGTATCTCGCACCAGATGCGTGACCGCAGATTGCAGAGCCAGAACGCCAGAAGCTCTGGACGCGCGTGACAGACGCTGATGGCAGTGCGCAACTCGCTTCGCGACATGGCGATCTTGTAATGTGAGGAGAACAGAGAGCAGAGTGAGGTGTTGTGTAATGGAGATGGTCGGAAGTGGATATGCGGATGCATGGTGCTGTGCATCCTGACGCGGCTTCGGCCTATGACGCAATGCACTTCAGGCACTATAATAGCACCGGCAATACTTTTGATGTTAACGCCATTAGGTTTGCAGCCCAGCCCAGTTCGGCTTCGGCGCCCGCAAAGCAAGGCACGCCGTCCACCCAGGACACCGCCAGGCCGCCGCCGAACCCATCGTTGTACTCATATTGTACGAGACCGCCTCTGCTTCGACCGAGATCATCGTCATCACTACGCGCTTCGACCCCACCGCCGGGTTCAGCATTCCTCTCTCACGCGTCTCGATCGCAGTCCCGCGACCTGCGGCCCGTGCGCCAAACTTCGCGTGTCAAGCGCGATCCCACGTCCTCCATCCATCCTCCATCGCGACCACCTTCCATCCTCTCTCCTTCCCTCCCCTCCCCATCCTCTCCCCCCTCTCCACTCTCCCGCACGCCGCCGGGCTTCTCCCCACCCACAATGGGCTGCCTCCCATGCTGCACGCAGCTCAACCCCGAAATCGCGGCGCTCCATGACTGCTACCCGCCCTCCAAGGATCTCGTCAAGTCTGGACCAGAGTTCATGCCCATGTCCCAGGACATGAGCAAGCTCACGTACTATGCAAAGAATAAGCCCAGCTCGCTCGCCAAGATCGGTGACGAGCTCGAGAAGCGCGTCGTCAAGGAGGCAAAGGCCAGCACTGGCGGGTACGCCAAGAGTCGAGCGTGAGTGCACCTCAGCTCCTTCCAGCACGCTGGACTGCGCCGTGAGCGTGAGCTCGCTTTCACGCACTTGCCATCCGCGGTTACATCTCGACCTTGCTCATCCCACGCTCACTCCAGCGCTCTCCTTATATCCCTCGTCATTCTCCACAAACTCCTCACCGAATGCAAGCGCGAAATAGGCCTCTTTGCGCGGCAAGCATTGCGCGCCATCTCCGCCGCCCTCGACGTCAAGATCTACCAGACCAACAAGGTCGACCTTGAGGCTGTCTCGCGCGCGAGCAACTGCTTCGTCGCCTTCACGCAGGGCACGGACGGCGGGCTCATCGGCGTCG
Organism: Cutaneotrichosporon oleaginosum; assembly: GCF_008065305.1. Lineage (NCBI taxonomy): Eukaryota > Fungi > Basidiomycota > Tremellomycetes > Trichosporonales > Trichosporonaceae > Cutaneotrichosporon > Cutaneotrichosporon oleaginosum. The sequence continues at coordinate 1,965,561 of NW_027072175.1, read as the reverse complement.
ACGACGGCCTCACCTCAGCTTACCTCGAGGTGGTGGGCAAGTTCGCTGCCTTTGCCAACTCGGGCCCATCGGGGACAGTGCACGAGAAGGGCGACGACGAGGACCAGAGCCGCGCGCGCCTGCTCGGCCTCCGCGGCCTCACGGGAGCTAGCACCTCGGACGCGGCCTTCAGCTCGGGCGAGTTTCTGCGGCAGGCGCGCATCATCGTGCCGGCTCTTCTGGCGCTGCTGCACGAAACCCCTGTTGCGGAGCTCAAAGGCCTCGTCCGCAAGAGCAGACGCCGCTCCGCGCTGGCCCCGCTCATTACCGACGCGCCCGCGAAACCCCGCCCGCCGCCCAGCCTCAGCGAGCACGTTGTCGGCGAGAAGGGGCCTAGTGCCGACGACGTCACGTCGGCCGCATTCCGCTGTCTGTACGAGCTCGTGGCAGAGTGCCACACGAGTCAGGCGAGCCATGTCCTCGACGTCGTCCTCGTGTACTTTGACAAGCACGGGGCGTGGCGCGACGTCGAGCGCTGCTGCATCGTTGCTGAGAGCCTCGCGCAGGCAATGCAACTGCAGAGCAGATTCGTGGTTCCCACCCGTCTTGTCGAGCTCCTCGTCAATATGCCCGACGACCAGCCGCCGAGCGACAAGCACATGTCCATGCTGGCCATGATCACCACTGTCCTTACGTCTAGTGTGAGCCTCGTTGGGCTTGCCGTTACCGACATTCTTTCCTCACTGATTTCCATCATAGAGCGCCGAGTCAGTCTCGACGCCAACGATGCCATTCTGCACCCGCTGGTAGCGTGCGTCTCCTCTCTCGGGACGCACATCTACTACGTCGACCAGATCAACGACATTGTCGAAGAGACGACTCTCCAAATGATGAATGTGCCCGCCACCAACCCGGCGCGGCAGGAGATTTTGCGCGTCCTTATCCACTGCATCACGGGGGTGATGGTGGCCGCGGACCGTGGGGACGCGATCGAGGTCGAGGCGCGCGAGCGCCCCGCATCCCCTCTCCCCCAAGACAAGGGCAAGGCGCCGGCCCTCGAGAGCCCTATGGTAGAGATGCCGCGTGCGCGCGACGCCGGGCGGCGCAACCCCATCGCGCCCGAGGTGTGGCAGGAGACGCTACCGCTACTGTGCGAGAGCTCGTACGCTGTACGTGCGGCATATGCCCGCGCCCTCATCTTCTACCTCCAGACCGAGATGCCGCGCGACAAGCGGCCCAGACCCGACGAGGCGAACATTGTGCGCTTCTGCCACGCCGTCAATGCGGCCGTGTACACGCTCGCCATGAGCAGCCGGCTAGGACAGGGCGAGCCGCTTCCCAGCGGCCCGCCGACGCCGAGCCGTGCGAGCAGTCACAACGTGCTGGCCGGGTTGGGAGGCAGCACGCCGCCGCGGGGCCAAGGGCAGCAGGGCGTCGGCGTAAGCTTTGTTGTGCACGAGCCCTCGCCGATGGATACCCCGTCCGGCACGCAGTCGCCCACAGCTAACGGCAACGGGCGCTCGCGCGCCGGCACAGCCGCGACGGTGGGCACGGTGAACGGCGCCATGACGCCGGGGAGCGGGAGCGCGACGCCTCCGCGCAAGCCGCTGCGCGGCGGGCGCAGAGTCAGCCTGCCCCTAAACCGCCTTGTGAACGTCACCGAGCCCGGGGCGTTCGACGCGGTCGCCACGCCATTCGACTATGCCGCCATCCTGACGCTCATGGGCGAGCTGCACGCGGCCGTGCCGTCCGCGGCGCTCGAGACGTCGGCGCCCATGCTGTTTGCGCTCGACGCTGACGCCGGCAGCGAACTCACCAGACGGCCGGGCACGTCGGGCGCGTACGTCCTCGAGCGGCGGCGTGCTGTGCGCGAGACTGTTCTTATTCTGTGGCGCCACATTTCGCGCCAGTGGGGCGTGGCCTCCATCACTGCGATGGCGGAGCAAGCGCTCGCGGCGCTCCCCGAGCCCTTCGTGGTGCCTGAGCCGCGCGGCGCGCCAGACGGCGACCTCCCGCGCCCCGAGACGCCGGTCGCGTTCGTGCGCGACGACAGCGAGGCCGAGAGCGCCGCGGCTACGCATCCCATCCTCAGCGCGCGCGAGGTCACGGCCGCATTTGCGGCGTCACCCGCCGTCGAGGCCGGCACGGGGCGCGACGCACAGGGCATCACGCGCGTCTTTGCCGGCCGCTGGAGCGTCGAGGACGCACTCCGCAACGCAACGGAGCGCTTCCACCGCCCGTCGCCCGCACCGGAGGCCGCCCCCTTCATGGCTATCCCGAACGCCAGCTACCAGTCGTTTGGGAGGCCGATGAGCCGCGCAGTCGACGTCGGCGACCTCCGCGACGCGCTGGCTGGCGGGCAAGAGGTCGGATCGGCGGCACAGAGCGTCGCATCCATACCCTCCAGCGCGCCGACGCATGGTGCACCAAAGAGCAAGCCGGACGCAAAGGAGATCCTCAAGGAGATTTTCAAGGACAAGAAGCCGCGCGGCCTTGCCGCTAGCGCGCCGGCCTAATCACTGCCGAGGGTGCAGCAGGCTGTCTCAGTTGGCCGTTCACCGCCGATCACCTAGGCACCACTCGACGCCCCCGCATAGATGCCTCACTAGAGTACTGTGTCCATAATTACTTTCCGAACCATACCCGCTCTCAACAGGCTTATGAATGCTGTGACATGAGGACTAAAGAGCACAATAGTACCACGACGGGTAGAGCGAAGAATGGAGGGAATAGGTCACTCTGCAGGACACGGGCGCAGTAGCGGTGGACAGGATATGGCGAGATGGCGTCCACAAGGGACAGATAAGCGGCGCACACGTCGATTAGCGCGCACTAGTGCGTGTTTATACATGGTCGTGGGCAGAGGGGTGGTGTGAGAGGCGGGGTGGGGATGCGAGGACAGGGGCCGGTCATTCTTCTGGAGCTGTCAGTCACGCTTCTGTAGGACAACTCACGGGACGCCCATGTCGTTTCTGCGTGGTTGTGGGCCCACTCGACGGCAAATGTCGATGCGCGCAAGAACTTCTTGTTCGCGTACTTCTTGTACACGTAGACCTTGTCGAATCCGTCTTCGACAAGGCGCTCGCACAGGAGAACGGCACCGGGAACGAGCTGGCGCTCTGTAAAGTTGGAGTAGAAGATGAAGGCCTCATCCCACGTCCCGCCGAGCATCTTGCGGGAGAGGTACATTCCTATGGCGGCGATCATGCTTGGTTTGCAGCGGAGGAAGCGGTGGTCTAGGAGCGTCACCTCCATCAGGAACTTGGACAAGGTGCGGGTCTGGATGTCGTAGTCGTCCGCCTTGGAGATACGGCGCACCCACGAGTATGGCGAGCAGTACTGCGACACGTTGAAGTCGAGGGTCTGGAGAACAATGCGCTCGCCTTTGAGAATGTCGTCCTTGGTGTAGCCGTTCTCAGTCATGAACACAAAGTCGTCCACCGAGGGAGCGAGAATCTCCTCGTACTTGGCCGCAATGAACATGGCAGTCACACCGACGAGCTGTAGTTTGCTCAGCGACACGACCCGGACAGACAGAAAGCGGTCGATGATGTTGACGGCGATCCACAGTGTCTCGGGAAGCATGTGATAGCGCATGTGCACTTGCAGCAGCCAGTCGATCAGGGTCGTGCGCATCGTCCTGATCGTCAGCATATTCGACTCGATGGGAAGATGGCGAGCTCGGGGCCCGAGGTCGACGGCCCAGCATCCGACTCACCAGTCAGTCTCCGTCTGGAACTCCATGTAGTTGGGGTTCGGCATAACTGTCCCCTAGCGAGTTAGCGATCAAGGCCGGCAGGCGAGCCCTACCTCCATCAACTCCATGTGGGCGAAAATCTCGTCGGCGTACTCTGCAACCATGGTTGTGTCATACTCGTCAACGTCGTCCTGGAAGTCTCTGCGGATTCGGAAGAGCTGCGCCTCGGCGATCGATGCCTCGTTCGGAGACAAGAGCGTCCAGTCTTCTTCCTCCATGTCGTACTCGTCGTCGCTCATCCCCCGCACGGTGTCTTCATCCGTCTCCAAGGCCTCGTCCAGTACTACACCTTGGTCGACCTCCATGCCCACCATGAAGTCCGCCTGCTCTTCAACCGCTGTTGCACGACCTGGCCGTGTGCGTGCTGGGACTGGGGCGATGGGTCGGGTTTCTGCGTTGGATGGGTAGACGTTTTGGGCCTGTGACCGGCTAGCCAAGGGTTGACGCTGGACTTGCGACACTTTGCCTGTGCATGTTAGCTGTGAATGCTACCACGGGTGTGGCAAAGACGTCTGCAGTTGCATGACATTCCAACCGACTCACCATTCTGGACCGCTGCAGGAGCCTCGTTGTGCTGCAAGTCAGTCACCATTCCGCCCGAGCGCATCGCAGTAAACAACAATCCAAACAACGTACGCTAATGGCCCCGAGGGCGTTGCGCACACGCTTGTCATTCTTGCCAATGACTTCCTTGATGCTGCTCTCCTTCTGGGTGATACCGCTGCGTGTTGCTTGCTTGGCTGGCCGAATGGCGTTAGAAGCACGTGGGACGGCGTTCTCATCGTTGACTCGGCGGGTCGCAGCTCGGCGAGAATTGGCGGTCTTGAGTGTCAGCGAGTGTCATGCAATAGTACACTGTACTCACTCGGTTCATGATTGTTCAATAGGTGACGCAGGAGGGGACGTTGCGTAGTATGGAAGAGTGTGATGTGGTTGCCAGAGTGTTTGGTGCTTTGTGTCCACGGCGTCTTGTCTTGTAGTCCTGGCTATGCTCCGTGCTAGAACTGGGGGGCAAAGAGACAGAGGAGGTGCTTGAAGGAGGTGCGAGCAGGCCCAAACCTGAGGGCTGCCCAACGAGGCGAGGCAAGTGTGATGAGGGAGCTGGGGGAGGGTCTGGCGAGCTGGCGAGGCTTGGACGGACGGCGGTATGCACCTCGGAGGATGGCTTCGGAGGGTGTGAGAGAGGGGAGGAGGGGGCGGAGAGGGCGGAGGGGGTGTGGGACAGGAGGGAGAAGAGATGAGGAGAATATGTTGAATGAGAAGAGAGAGAGAGAGAGAGAGATCGAGTTGAGAGATGGAGAGACGGGGATGATGTTTGTTAGATTGGATTGTCTTGTTGAGAGAGACGAGTGAGCGGTGAGCGGGTGGGATGTGACGGATGTTTGAGCCGACTCCAGGGCCCTGCAGGAAGCCCACGAGGCGAAGGCTGGCATCCCCCCTCCATCCCTCTACCCAAAAGTAAATCCGTCGCGCTTCCATCCATTAGCGGGACCATTTTTCTTTACAACTCGGTTAATCATACCAAGGTTTGCGTTGCTACCAAACACTTATCCCTGGGGGGTGAGGCCAGTGGGATGGGTCGTCTTCAGGACCTCCCGCCCGTTTATACCCAAGAATCTCCCTCACATGCCCACAACATCGGCTGCTGCATATGTACTGTATGCTGTATGCCTGACTGGCTGGCTACTGCCCAGCAGCTGATGACTACAGTGCCAATGGCTATGGTTCGGGCGGCCTCTCTTCTCTCCAGTCCAGGCCGACGATGGGGGATGGGGTCAGGCTGATCAGGGGTCTTGGTCGGGAATCAACCCAGCAACAACAACTCTCGTTCTGGCTTCATTCCTGACCTGGCACTACGTATCGCACCCTGGCATTCATTGAGTGCTGCGATTGTTGCATGCACGGGTAGTCGCCGAGGAATGGCCAGACGAGCTGGTAAACGTGCTTGTCTGGACGTAGTTGGAGTTGGGCGCGTGTATGGCGCTGAGGCGCTAAGGCGCGAGGGCAGGCTGGCACGGTGACTTGCCTGACCGCAGCTTCACAACAGAGTAATGCTGTAGAGCTGGCGCTCACTTGTGGAAGCTGCTCAACGGTTGTCCGGAAAAGCGCGACTCGCACGTCCTCGATGATCGTATAACCAAGGCGCTTGGCGTATGCTCTGTGGCGGGCACAGTAACGGTGACGTTTGAACACCTAGTGTTGTCATTAGCCGGTCACGCGTTCGAGAACCTTGACAGGCTGTGTGGCGACTGTACAGTAGTCGATATCTTGTAATCCCCGACACCATTGACGTCTTGTCCGATGGTTGTGGGCTGAGCCACTGGAATGTCAGCTGATAAGCCTGTGTCTGTGCCGCTCATAGTGTAGAGGTGAGTGCTGCTGCAGCACGTGAAGATCATCGGGCTGCCTAGAAAGCCTGTGTCTGTCGGTAATAATGATGCCTCTCTACTTGCTCCAGCGCCGATGATGACGTGAGAGAGAACCCTCCCTCAGGAGTGGTATGCCACCTGCGTGTTGTTTGAGACTCAAACCCTGTTGCAGAACGTCCCGGACCCACAGCCCCAGCCATGCAGCTCAATGGGGCTGCTCTGTGCAGTATATGTACATCCTACGGGCTACGGCTTCTCTACAACGACACTCACGCTTAGCGCGAGCGGAAGGTGCGCCCCGTAACGGTCCTACGCTCCCTCTCCTCTGGCTCCGGCTTGGCGCGGTTAAGAACCTTGAGGAACTCAGCAACGCGGAAGCGCATGCGCGACTGCATGTACGCCTTGGAGCACTTGATGTGGTAATGCAGGTAGTCGCGGAAGAGCTGGATGTGGGAGATGGTCGAGAAAGCTTGAGCTGGGCTGGCGAAGTGGCGAGGTGCCAAGACTGGGGTTAGTTGTGTTTGCAAAGACATTGACGCCGAGGGAAAACAGTTTCAAGCCAAGGAGACGACAGGACCCAGGCGATCTGGCGGATGACACATTACACCCTCCGGCCAACCAGCCAGACGGCTGATCTTCCTACCGCGGCAGCCATATGGCCCAAAGCAGTGATCAGACGTATGCTGGGCTCGCTGGCCTGTTGCGGTCGCCAGCAATCTCCATGTGGAAGTGCCACAACGAGGAGCGCTAGCCCCACCTCATCAACGATCATCGCGCCGCGACTTACTGAAAGTGACGTATCCAACGTTCTCATGCCTCTTCAGCCCCGGAATGTGACGAATCTCAAGCGGCGGCTCGCGGTTCGAGTATGTGACCTGCGGCGCGCTCTGCAAGGACTGGAGCTTGCGCGCATCGTAGAACTCCTGAAGGAACACGCGACCAAAGATGCGGTCCGTCTCCTCCTTGAAGACTGTCGAAAAGATGACGGTGACCCGGTCGTGGGACGCGCGCACAAAGATGGCCTCGCCGTCACGGTAGTTGATCGTCTTGAGCTCGCCCTTGGTCTCCTGCTGCTGCGCATCGGCCATCTGCGCCCCTGCTGCGTCCTTGTAGTTTGCTTGGAGAGACTTCTGCTCCTCGAACGCAGCATTGAAGGGAGCCGCGAGGGCGTTACGCTTGATCAGAGAGATGTGACGGATCAAATCGCTACGCTCCTCTGACAGTCAGCAGTGATTTGAAGGAGAAGAATGATACTCGAGGTTGGGTGAGGGGAAGGTGTGAAGGGGAGAGACAATGGGGTAGGGAAACGTACCGGGCGTTGCAGGGAGCCGCTCCAGGTCGATGCTCAACGACACATTGTACTCGGCCTCGGTCTGCGCCTCGGGGAGAATGTAACCCGCATATTCCTTCTCGAGGCTCTCGCGAGCGCCGTACTTTGCGAGGTCGGGCCAGCACTGGATGCCCATCGAGAGGTGGAGGACGGTCTTGGCCTCTGGAGTCGAGATGCGGAAGCGCACGCTGTCAAAGTCAACGAACTGAATGTCCGCACGCGATGGCCTGGAAATTAGTACGAGCCTAAGCATGGGAAGGTGATGGGCGCACCTCTCGAAACGGTCGGAGAGGACATCCTGGATGATGACGTTGTGAGACTGTGGGTGAGCCAAGAGGCGCGAGTGGAAGCGTACCTCCAAGAGAATCATGGCGGGCGTTCTAGTTGTAAGACGAGGCTATCTGGCTAAAAAGATGGATGAGATGTGATGGGATGGGATGAAGGAGTTGAAGGTGATCGCAATGTGGGTGGAGACGACGTCGAGGCCTGTGCGGTGGGTGTGCGTGGCCTGTGACGATGAGGCACAGCTCGTCCATGTGGAAAGTGTCACTCTCACTGACACGTGGCGTTGAGTCTAACATTACTGCACGCAAAAGCAATCACAATAATCCAGCAAACTGAATACAAGCAATACAAGTAAAAAGGTAAAGCCCTAATCAGGTTTTCTATTGCAGCTAACCGAGACCTCCTTGATGTCGGACTTGCGGGGTGGAGGCCTGAAGGAGATTGTGTTCCAAGCCACCACCCGCGCGCGCTCTAAATCACCGCTCTTCATCTTAACATTTTGCTTCGCTCCTCTCTTCTCTTCGTCTTCGCCCCATCCCCATCTCCACCTTATCACGCACGCCCTTCCACACAGTACCCACGCACTCACACACAACCGGCCCAGCATGACCGCAACGCCCGCGAGCAGGCGACGCAGCTCCAGCGTGACCAGCGCACTCCGGTACGTTGTTGCCCTTGACACATCACCGAACCCACCTGGTGATCCGTGCGCACACACGACATGCGCCGGATTCCCTCCGTATTACTCTGACCGCCAGCCAGGTTCCGCTCAACAAGCAGTCGTCGAACAGGTGCGTTGTCTGGCTTTGAGCTACGTGGCTTCGAGCCGGCGCTAACTCCCAGGGACATGCGGGACAGCGTGCAACCACTGAGCAAAGGCGCGCCGAGGCGTGACCCGTACGAGCTGCCTGAGCGGTACAAGTCTCTCGGGCTGTGGCGGGATATCATGACGGGCCGTTGGATGCTTGTGCCATGTACGTCGGCGTTGGCCTCGCGTCTTCGTGTGGTGGAAAGACACCACTGACCCCAGCGAGCGCTTTTGTGCTCATGATGATCCCGGTCATTCTCTGGGCTAATCAGTGGATGCTCATCGACCTCGGGCTCATGGGACCGTACAAGGTCAATCCCTTCGCGTGGATGCTGTTCCCTTCCCACCGCCTACCGAACGGGCTGTACACCAAGGGCCTCTGCGACTTTGTCTTCATCGCATACTATATCGTCTTCTGGTCCTTCGTCCGCCAGTTTGTCACGCTCTATATTTTGCGCCCCCTCGGACGAAGCCTGGGAATCAAGGGGTCCAAGGTGATGCGGTTTACGGAGCAGGGTTACGCTGTCTTTTACTTTGGCATCATGGGCACCGCAGGCATTGTGAGTTGTTGGACTTGACGAGAGCGCCGCTTACACCAGCTCGTCATGAAGCAGCTCCCGACGTGGTGGTACAAGACAGAGCACTTCTGGCTCGGCTACCCCCACCGCGAGATGACGTGGCGCCTTAAAACGTACTACCTCGTGCAAGCGGCGTACTGGTGCCAGCAGGCCATCATCCTGGCGCTGAAGATTGAGAAGCCGCGCAAGGACTTCAAGGAGCTGGTCGCGCACGTGAGTCATAACGCGCCGGCTGGGCTTAGGGCTTACCGCAGCACATTGTCACTCTCTGGCTCATCGGATGGAGCTACGGTCTCTCGCTGACCTATATCGGTGTGTCCGTTTTCGTGACGATGGATGTTTCGGACGTCTTCCTCGCCGTGAGTTTTGCTGAGCCTTTGAGCCTTGGCAGCTGACAGCAGTTCGCCAAATGTGTCAACTACGTGAACGAGGCATGGTCTGGTCCACCCTTTGCCGTCTTTGTCTGCGTTTGGACGTATCTCCGCCACTACCTGAACATCAAGATCCTCTACTCTGTCTACACCGAGTTTGAGAAGATCCCCTGGGAGGAACGCCAAGTGTTTGACCCGCTCAACGACAAGTGGATGGTGGGCTGGATGAAGTGGCAGATCTTTGCGCCCATTTTCCTCCTCCAGTGCATCAACTTGTTCTGGTACTTCCTCATCTGCCGCATCATGGTGCGCATCGTTCTCTTCGACGTCGCCAAGGACGACCGGTCAGACGACGAGGACTCGTCCGAGGAGGTAAAGCTCGTCGGCGACGCCGACAAGACTCAGTAGGCGAGCACCGGGCGTCCCGCAAGGTAAGACCGGAGCGGAGAACGAACGTTGGGCTTGAACCCGGGCTGTTCGCTGCACGTGCACAATTACAGTAGATACAACACGCGGTGGTAGACCGCTTAATCGCTAGACATGCAAATGTTGACGGGCATGGGTTCTGGCGTCGTCTCTACCTACTTGACCAGGCCGAGAGGCGTGGGTGGAGCTCCGGCCGGCCGACAGGCTTGAATGCAGCTTTGCTCGATGATATTTCGTTTCCCTCTCACTCGATCAACCTCCATCCGTCGCCCGCTGAGCGTACTGTACCGCAGTACTCGAGGTCTCAGACATGAAAGGCATCGGGCCATGGTCGATCAACTAGAGGGCGAGGCTGTAGGCGGGCCAGTGCTTGCCGCTTTTCGAGAGGACATTCGGCGCCCCTGTCCAAACAAAAGTGTGTTCCGGAGACGGCGTTTGCGTACCCAGCATGTCAGGTTTCCTAGCACTGGTATCACTTGCTGCTCAGAGCACCGAGGCAGAATACGTAACCACATCCAGGCCGTGCGACGCAGCTCCTTGCCAGTCTAGCCTGTCTCAGCTTATTCGCGCTCGCACGTGACTTTCGAGTGTTCTGTGAAAGGAGATTGTCAGCGCAGAGCATACGGAGCATTGCGTCATCTCTTAGCTCCTAGACCTAGACTGTCATTCAAACGCTTGAAATCGTGAATGCAGATCTGGTCTAGTGTCTGTTTACTCGTGCAGCTAGGTCATGGGTCGTGCTCGTGCACGGGGTGTGAGACATAGAGTCAACAACGAGTGATCCAGCGAACTGCGACTGCGAGTGCGAGTGCAATGTGTCGTCGCTTCCATCTCCTCGAATGAACTCGGACAGCGGCTCGGCCATGTCTCCTGTAAGCTGGTGTGTGATTGTGCTGACCGCAGAAAAGGGGCGGACGCGCGGATGGTGAGCGGCGCGAGATTGTGAGTGTGGCCCATCCATTTTCATCGCATCCCTTCTGAACCCCTCCCCTCCCGACAAGCGTCGAGCTGAAACAGGCCCCTGCTTTGCCGCACGCTTCGCCGCACGCCGGGCTCGCGCACCTCCGCGCCGAGCTCGCGGCCCTCGGCCCGCACTCGCACACTCCGACCGCGCAGCCGACTGCGCCTGCGCCTGCGCCTGCGCCTGCACCCGCGGGGGGCGGACGGCGGTTCGCACTCGAAGAGTGGGCGGCTGCGCCGACGCACTGCGGCACCTACATTGGCGCGGAAGGGCACGGGGCGGCGTACGAGGTCGCGCGCGCAGCCGCGGGCGGGTGTGCGCTCGCGCTCGTCGCTGTGGGCGGGATGGTGATCCTCGTCCTCGGCGTGTGTGTGGGCTTGCTCGGGGTGTGTGGGCTCGTAGTGCTGCGGCTGTTGCGGCGATGAAGGGATGGGAGAGAATGAGGGCGATCTACAAGTACAAGTAGGCATGCTGCCGTCGCGCATCGAGACCCATATTCCAGCAGGAGGCTGGAATTCGCACGCACGCGTACCTGTATCCCCGCGAGATCGCGAGATGAGGGCGACGACAGGTGCGACAGGCGACGACGCGACGACGCGACGACGCGACGACGAGCGCGACGAGCGCGGTGAGAATGCCGGATCCGTGGATTGGCGATGCTCCAGGCGTGTGGATCACCTGCATGCCCCTGCACCTGTCACACTACATTACTTTGCTGTCACATCGTCACGCTGCCAAGTGTGTCCAGCTCAAGTTTTGAGTCTGGAAGCTGGAAGCGTGCCCGCAGCCAAACCCCCGACGCGTATGGTTTTCTTTCGCAAGCAAGGTTTGCCGTTCCGAGGCCCGAGGCCATCAGGTCCCGGGTCGGGTGCAGGGGCTGGGGCTGCCCTGGATTTTCACTTGGCGCGATTTTCTAGCGCAAGTGCGGCAAGTGTGGCGACGATGTGATGAGGGCATCTTGTGCTATTGACGCGTATTGACGGTGCTTGGTGCATGGTGAGAGCGTGAGAGATCATGAGAGACCATGAGAGATCATGAGAGACCATGAGAGATCATGAGAGACCATGCCTTGCGCAATTGCGCAGGCGGTAGCGACGAACGACGCATGCGATGACGCGCAGATCGTCGTCTGTATGACATGTGGCGAGATGGCCGGATGGGCCGGATGGCCGGATGGCCGGATGGGTGACGAGTGCTTGGGCCGGGGAGACGATCATGCCCAAAGGAGGAGGGAGGGAGGGCGCAGCAGGGCCGAGGGCGCAGCAAGGGCGAGGCCGTGCCTTTGTGATCGCTGGGAAGCAAGGGGAAATGGGAATCTCATCAGATGATCGTGATCCTGACATTTCTGACATTTCTTGGAGCTGACGTGGGGTGAGTGGCGAGGGGTCAAGTATGGCTAGTATGGAGCAAAGATCGCGAGAGGAGCGCCGTGGGGCCGTGGGATCGTGGGAGTTGGGCCTGCGCGATCGCGCCAACTGCGGTGCATGCGTTGGGCTGGCTCGCTTCTCAAGATGGGTTGATCATGGTTGATCATGGTTGATGAGGACTCGCCGAGATCGCCAGAAGCAGGCTCCCTCGACCACGCGCCACGCGCCACGCGGCCACCTCGCTACCGAATTTTCATATTTTCAGAAATCAGACAGACACGCCGCGGCGCCGCATGTTGAGCTTGGAGGATCATGGAGGGAATAGCATCTGGGCACCGCCTTGTTTCAGGCATCTGCCATCCACGCCGACCTCGACTTGGATGTGAGATCATTACAAGCTTACAAGTGAGAGCTGGAGAGCTTGAGAGTTTCGTGCATGGCGATATGCCTGAACGGGCGAGGTGACGGTAGCGGTAGTGGGTGACATGTCACGCAGCTCGTGGTATCGTGGTCAAACCGTGTGCCGTGACTGTAAAGCTGTCGCCGTGGCCAAGCGATCATCCGAGCTCGTCCAGCTCCGCCCCAGCTCCGCCCCAGCTCCGCCCCAGCTCCGGGCGCCGTTCGGTGGATCCGTGTGGATCGGCCCGCGATCCGCGAGCACGCAGCACAAACACACCGATGTCATGTCCAATGGTGTTAGGCCCACCAGGCCGCTGGGCTCTTGCCACCACCTTGCCACGGTAGCGAGCTGGCCACCTGACAGACAAGGCATTTCTACATTTCTACATGAGCAGATAATTTCAGAATGACATAACTCGTGTACATACCCCATGCCGAGGATGCGAGGAGCGGCCGGGCACCCGGAGCGGGAGTGAGTATACTGTAGTAGTTTTCTGCAGTGGGCGGAGCTTGGGCCATGAGGAGAGGAAGAGGTAGAGGGCGGCTGGGCGATGCGGCATGCAGCGGAAGGACCTGATGACCTGATGACCCTGTTGCACCTGTCATGGCCGATGGGCGGTGGCGACTGCTCTTGCTCTTCCTGGAGATATGTGCAAAGAGGCGAAAGAGGCACGAGGGCAGAGGGCAGAGGGCAGAGGGCAGGGGGGAATGAGATAGGGTCAAATTCCAGGGATGTAAATAGGGAATGTAGTCTAATTCCATAGGTTGGGTGGCGGCTCCTTTGAGCTTTTGGGCCTTTGATCCTTTTTGCGATCCCCGCGCTCATCGATCTCTCACTTGTGTGTGCACAGCCGCTCTTCTCTCCTGCGGCGGCCCTCGGAGCCTCGGAGCCTCTCGAGCTCGCTCTTTCTCTCGGCTCTCCATCTCCTCCTACGTCAGCGGGTCATTGTTGGACCGGATCCGCTGATCCGCTGCCGGCCATCAGCCCATACTCGTACGGTGCCAGACGCCTCCCGCCTCCCGGCCTCCGGACGAAATGCCGGTCGCATTTAGAGCCCTCTGCAGAGGATGCAAGGGAATCGTCATGCAGGGTATTCACCCTGACTACTACTGATCTGATCTCCTTCGCAACGTTCGCAACTCTCACACACTGCACTCGCTCCGTGTCGTCGCTGCACTCTTTCATATCACACGCGCCGCGCCCCTTTGACTTGCATAGTACTTGTACTTGCAGTAATATCTCAAGAGACTCGGCCAGCACAATTACAATCGTCGACAGCTGGACACAGTGACAACGGCTGCAACTTTGGCAAACGTTTCATCTCATCACCACCTTTCCCTTTCTCGAGTTGGTCCCTCCCTCCCCTTGTCATCCCTCTCATCCCTCTCATCCCTCTCATCCCTCTCATCCCTCGGTCGTTTCGGGATCACCCGCTTCTTCTTGCTGCTCGCTTCTAGCATATTGCATCCACAATCAATCATTATCCTTCTTCTTCCTCCTCGTTCATCGCCCATCGCCCATCGCCCATTGCTCGTCGTCCACCGCCCATCGCTCATCACTCCTCACTCCTCACTCCACACTCCTCCCTCCGTCTCTCTCTCACACTCACTCACACACACATACACCCACCCACCCACGCACACCCACAGTTCACACACACCACGACCCACGTAGACCGCCCTTCAGCTTCAGTCTTCCGCCTTTGCTTCGGCGCACAGACCGAAGCCCGCCATTACACGACAACCCATCTCCCCCCTTGCGATATATAGGCAGTCACCAACACCACCCAGGTCGTCACTACCACTGCGCACTCCTCTTACCGTCCTTGCCTCTTCACAGTCCACCCCACTCGTCTTCTTCCAGCGCATTCCAACCCAACTGCCTACGCGACGCAACAACGGTCTTGAGTGAGTCTTCCCTTTGCCCCCCAGGTCGTTCGGGGTGATGTCTGGTGATCTGGTTAAGAGTGCCAAGTACGGTCTGTGCCCCTGCCCTGTGTTGTGGGATGGGAACACGAGGGGAACACGGAGGCGCTTCCGAAGACGAGCGCGGCGCTGCGACTGCTCGGGCTCGGGCGTCTCCATTTAGGGAGGGAGGGAGGGAGAGAGTCGAGAAAGGTTGCACTGAGCAATTTAAAACGAGCAGCTTGTCCGCAATGTCCAAAACGCGGACGCTGTCAATGGCTTCAACGGTTGCTCTGAGGATGCCAAGGCTCTTCACAGCGACCACAGGTGTACTGTGCAGCTGGTTGACACGGCTGAACTCTCACCGGGATGGCCGAGGCCTTTCACCCTCCGATCTCGACGGTTCACACACCCACATTGATTTGACTGCTGCAGTGTATATGCACCGCCCACCCACCTCCTACCAGCTACCAGACGACTCCAGCTCCCCTGTACATGTGCTGATTCTCAGAATCTACGCCCTCGCACGCTTGGTAACAGTGCATACAGAGCAATTCGCACCTGCACCCGTGTACTTTTGCCGTGGCGTCAACAGAACCCCAGCCCCCAGCCCCCAGCCCCCAGCCCGCTCGCCCCTCTGAACCTGTCTGCCGTTCCTTCGCTCGCAGTCACGCAACCCGTCCTGCCGCAGTTAGTGGTCAAAGCAGCCACCACTAGAAAGGCATCTACAACAACACCGTCGGCGCCCAGCACTGCTCCTTCTACATTGCGCACTCCTCAAACAGTCTCTGGGTACGTAGACAAGAACCAGTTTCCTCCCCTCAAAAGCAGCTCCCCTGCTCAGCCGCGCCCAGGGAGGCGCGCCGGCGCGTTACCTTGAAACCTAGCGGCGCCCCCCGCCCCACCCGCCTCCCGTGTACACTGCACCCACCACCACCCATTCATCATTCCCTTAGCAGCTCGTCAACACGGCAAAGGACGATACAGCACTGCTCGCGCTAGATGTATCGGCTGATCGTCGCTCGCATCCCATCGTTCGTCTCGCATCCCCGGAAACACTGGCCTCTCTCCCCTCTACTTTGCTTCTGCATGTCGCAACTGCCCCGCTGACACTGCAGCGATCATCTCCACACACCGACTTGGTAGTCCTCGACTCCTGACGGCCCGTGTGCTGTAGCTTTGTCAGAAAGCTGGCTAATTCTCGATACATCTCAACATCATCCACTCTCTCCTTCAAACACAATGGCTGCAGTCGACTCCCCACGCTCGCCACCAGCGCTTGGCCCAGCCTTCAAGCAAGGATCGCTCAGACTCGACTTTGACCTACGCCCAACAACGACGGTCAACATTCTTGAGACCTACTCACCATTCCCCTCCTTTGGAAACACTCGCGATCCATTCAATCTAGACACTTTTCTCCTTCACCCTTCCGAGGTCCCATGGGAGTTTCTGAACAACTCGCCGTTTCCCGGCGAGGCACTGCTTGTGACGGGTAAGGAAAAGCCTACAAAGTCGGATGCGCCCAACAGCCGCGTGTCGATGCTTCGACGTCCCTCGCCACTCGCGTCCAACCCACCATTGAGCGCAAAGGTTGAGGACGACAACGACGAAGAAGATGTAGAGGAGCCGTCGGAAGCAACGACTCCCGGGCCCTCGCCTCCCCGACGACCTAGGTCCGCAGCAGCAGTGGGCGGTAAGGCGCTGCGTGCTCTGATGAGCGGCAATAGGAAGAGCAGCAATCCTCTCCTCACGCCCGACTCGGACACGCCGGATACAGTACCCACAACACCCGAGGAGCCACCGTTTGAGACCCCGCAGCTTCAACCACCAGACAGGCGGTCAATGTACAGCCTGTCAGGTAGCTCGTCCGAGGACTCGTGCGACGGCATTCAGACACCCACACATTCCAACTCCTCGCCCACAGACGTAACTGCGCGCCTTGCCGCTGCTCTCCAAGAGGACCAACAACGCCTCGAGGACCAGCAGCAGCAGCAGCAGCAGCAGCGCAAGAACAACCGTGCGAGCTGGCGCGACTGGCTGGGTGGCCGTCGCACCTCCTTCCTCGGCCATCGTGGCGAGTCTGGCTCAACCCTGCTCGAGTCTCCCCGTGCCAGTGTCGTCGACCTCATTCCAGAGGAAGACAGCATCATGGCGCCTGCCATCCCCGACAGCGATCTCGCACGCTCAGCACAGCAACTACGGCGCCTCTCACTTATCAAGCTCGGCTCGCTGCGTCTTCCTTCGCCCCACCCCTTGGCACCTGTTCTTGAACGACAGTCGGCCAACCTTCCTAACGAAGTAGCGTTCGCAATTCCAACTAGCAGACGGGTTTACCCCCAGTCGGTGAACGTTGTTTCGCGATCCGATCCCCTTCCGGCGCAGCCCGGTTTACGTGTCGCGCTCGGCTTGCGTGACATCATCCAGCGGATCGACGCTGGCGAGCGCCCTACCGAGCTTCTTAACGTGCAACGAAGGACACCTCCCCGTGCAACTCGTGCCCGAGGCGTGCGCGACTTTGTCTCCCGTCAGCCGTTTGAGGAGCGTAATGTCGTGTACTACCCGGACGACTGGGTCGAGGAGGTGTCTATGGCGCGCCCCGGCTATGGCGTATGGGACCTCGAGTTTAGCGACTACATTCTCGCCATGGCTGAAACAGAGGAGAGACCGCCCCGTAACTACTCCCTGCGCCCCAAGTCACCACAGACACCACAGTCACGCTCATCGCTCTCGGCCGCGCCAGTGGTCAAGGTGACGAAGGCTGAGGGCGCGAGGCAGGCACTCAAGCCACTGCTGGAGGCTCCAGTGCTAGCCGTGGCAACTATGAGGTCCGCTCCACCAGGACCAGCCGCCGCAACTTCTATGCCCCCACCTCCGTTGTCGATCAGCAAAGCTCGCCCCAGACCCTCCACTTGGGATGACAGCTCGGACGACGAGGGCCTCTCAGATTCTGCCGTCACCAAGGCTCAGGCGCCAGTTCGACCACCGACCATGCGCAACCAGACAGCCCCCGCGGCCGTCACCGGCACTGCTCGCATTCGCCAGTCTCGTGTGATCGACGCCGGTACCGCTCTGGAGATGGTGACAGCGAGCCGCGACCGCCGCCACGAGGCCAATATGAATCATGTCCAGCGTAAGGCTGTGACAGACCAGCGCCGCGTGAGCACAATGATCGTCGAGGAGCAAGAAAAGAGGCGGACGCAGTACGCCAAGTCAGTCCACGAGATGAGACGCCCGCAGCCGTCAAAGCGTGTGTCATCGATGACCCTCTCTGCCGACGCACATGCTGCTACCCTCAATCGCCGTGCATCTAGCCAGACGCTCGCTGCCACAGCGCAGGCCCAGGCTCAGACCCGCAAGTCTATTGCGCCCTTGAATAGCAAACAGCGGTCTCCTCCCGGCACGCCTAGCAAGAGCCGCCCGGCTGCCTCCCTCCCTTCATCGCCTCGTCTCCAGGCAGGCGACCGCCGCCGTGCGGTGTCGCACTACGAGCCGCCCCTCGATCGCCGCCAATCTGTCATGAACATGAACATGTATGGCGGCATGGCAACATTAAGCCCCATGGCTCCCGTGCACACGGGCATCCCTCCTATGGCACCGATGCACACCGGCATGAGCCCGATCGCACCAATGAATACTGGCATGATGCCGCCTTTGCTCCACCACCGGGCGTCAATGATGTTCCCCGTGCAGCCCATGGCGCCCTTGCCGCACCCTTATGCGCCGCAGTACACACCGCAGTTTGCGCATGGCAATGCCCCTCACATGTTTCTCCAGCCGCCGCCGCCCAACACGGGTCGCCGACGCGAGCGCCCTGTGGCGTGAATCGTCACCCGTCCACCAGCACAATCTAACTCTGCTCTATTTTGTCTTCATCGCATGGTGCCTGTTGCCCACACCGCACACGTCCCCCCCCCAACGGGCACCCCAGTACCCTGCTCGCGCATACCGCAGACCGGACACTTCGTACATTAGCATGACCAACTCCTACGACTTCCACGAACATTGTACCTTCCGCCCTTCGTAGACTAGCATTGGCCGGGCGCCTGCTGTATGCACTTGTCACTATACTGTATAGCGTGAGTGGCAAGCCAGGAAAGTACGAAGGGCGAGCTGGGGGCGGCTGGGACGGTTCACCGGAAGAAGGTGGAGAGTCGCGAGATTTCTCGGAAGACGAGACAGACGATAAGGTCGTAGAGGATGAGGTGGATGAGCCGTGACTACACGGGCGGGACGGCGCAGGGACGAGGTCGTCAATCGGCACCGAGACAAGTACTTCGGGGGTGATGTTGGCCGCGTCCAACAAGAGCGCGGACATAGGCGTCTCAACAGCTCAGGCAGGAATGTCGGCCTCAACCTCGCCCGAGGGCTCGTCGACTTTGGCATCCCCGACCTCTGAAAACTCCTCCCACTGCCACCTCGACTTGGACTTGGACTTACTGTCCTCCTCGTCGAGGTTGAAGACGGGACACAAGTGGGCATTGGACGGCGGATCGACGGGCTCGTTACGGTGGTTGAGCCAGACGACCTCGTCCTCCGCATCCTCGTCGGCATCTGAATCGTACAGCGTCACCCGTGTGCCATCAGCACACCCAGTTGCGCGCATGAACCCATGAATCAATGCATCCACTCGACTACCACGTAAATGCTTCTTCGTAATACTCGAGCCTGCCCGCATCCGTCGTGAGCGCGCCATACGCGTCCGCGACGGCGCGGCGCAAGTCGTCCATCATCTGTCCGGGGCCGCACGCGAGGATCGCGAGGCGGCCGGTATCGGCGCGCAGCGCCTCGACCTGTGCGCCGACGAGTTCGCGGATCGGCGGGCGCCCGCGCGTCAGCACGACTTCGCGCCGGCGCGCCCCCGCGCTGTGCGGGTCGACGGCGGCATACCCCGTGTCGAGGGGGACGTCGAGGGCGTCGAGCAGCGCGCGCGCGGCCACCGGCTCCTCCTGCGTGAGGTAGATGTCGAGGGAGGCGTGGCGTGTGCGCGCGGGCGCGAGCTCGTGCGCGAGCACGTCGGCCGCGTATGCCGCGTTGCGGACTGTCCAGACTATGCTGATGCGCTTCTTGGCGCTGTTTTCGCGCGAGAGGGCAAAGACGTACGGCAGGATCGCAGCGATCCCGCTGCCCCCCGCCAGGAGGAGGACGTGCTCGAACGGCTCGAGGTCGCACCGGTGCCCGTAGGGCCCTTCGAGGAGGACGCGGAGGCGCGCGGGCGGGAGAGAGGAGGTGCCGGGCGCCGCGAGGAGCGGCGCCGCTTCCGAGTCGGCGGCGAGCGTCGCCACGGCTTCCAGACGCCGCCGCAGGCGCCGCGTCCAGCCCTCCATCGGCGCGATGAGGAAATGGAGCGTCGTGCCGCCCCCAGGCGCCTTCTCCCAGCTCGCGAGCGTGAAGGGGTGGTTCTCCCACGGCGACAAGCTACGCGGCGAGTACAGGAAGTAGTAGTCGCCGGGGGCGGGGTTGATTGGCACGCTGGTGTCGACGCGCACGCGCATCAGGCCGGGGTTCGTGGCGGTGATGGCGCCGACGGCGTTGCGCTGCCCGAGCGTCTTGAAGGACAGCACGGCGACGCGCACAACGCGCAGCAAGCGGTCAAACGCCCAGATGCCCATGCACAGCCACACCCACGGGTCGTACCCGAACATCTCGGTGTGGAGGTACAGCAGGGCGAGGGTGGCGACGCTCAACCCGATGTGGAGGACCAGGAAGAGCTCGTACGCGTACTGCCGCAGCGGCAGGACCGAGAGGGGGATGAGCAGGCCCATGGCGGCCATGGCGCACACGCCGCTCCACCAGTAGCGCTCGGGCATGAAGGCCCAGAAGGCGCCCCATCGCAGCCAGATGTATGCGCACGAGTGCACGAAGGCTTGCACGACGGCGACGCGCGCCGTCCACCGGTGGAACAGGTTGAGGCTTTGGAAGCTCCATCCCGTCAGCCAGATGACGACGTCGTTGCGCCCCGCGAGCAGCCACAGCAGCACCATGTTGTAGAAGCTCATAATGCCCGTCCGGTCGCCGAGGTAGCGCGCAAGCTGGATCGACTCGGCGCCGGGCCAGAACATGTTGTTCGCAAACGTCTCGTACCCGTAGCAGCCCATGCCGACGTTGAGCGCGACGTAGATGAAGATCTGATGTGAGTAAGTCGGTGCGGGAGGGAATGCTCAAGCATGGCGGGCGTTGAAGTCGCAAGGCCAGACCAGTACAGCGGGTGACGCCCGTCAGCCCCTCGCACTCACCATGATCGCCTGCAGACGCGTCGGGATCGAGAGAATGCCCCATGGCTGCACGTGGCTATAGCCCATCATGGCTGGAGTCCCAATATGGCGGCGGTACCAAGTGTACGCGCGCGGCCATGGCGCGAGGACATTGCCTGTCCATGTAACAGCGCCACGCTTGGCAGCATGTGCAAGCAGACGGTTGCCTAGACCGACGAGCGTCATGCCCGCCAACAGTGCATACATGCACATGCCAAAGGCGTTGTGGAGGCGCATCTGGCGCGCAAACGCCGCCTGGGATTAGCGGCGCAACAAAACAACGCACATCAGTGTGGTACCCGTCGTCAAAGTTCTGCTGCGCGATAAGGATGGTGGACGGCACGACGGCGCCGCGGTCGGCGAGGCAGTCGACGACGCGCGGGGCGGCGGGCACACGCGCAAGCACGTCTTCGAAGCGCGGGATGGGCGTGCCGGGTGCACCGAGGTCGCGGAACGCGCCGAAGCGCTCCCAGCCCCACTCGATTTGCAGGGGCGTGCAGTAGGCGTCCATGCACGCTACGAGCGAGGTCATGTAGGACGGGCTCGCGATTTTGGCGCCCCATGTGGCGGGGCCGGGGATGTCTGCGAAGCGCACGAAGTTGAGCGGCAGCTGGCAGGCGGAGAAGCAGGCGCCGTGCTCCCCGACAAGGGTGGCGGCGGCGGGCGCCGCGAGGAGGGCCGCGGAGGCCAGAGCGAGGAGAGGCGGCATGGCGCGGGGACGCGGGCGCGAGGAGCGTGAGGAGGGGGAGGGAGAGGGGGAGGGGGAGTTAGAAAGCGGCGCCGCGCGCGCCGAGCGAGGGCTCATCGTGTCATGGAGTGAGGAGATGTCAAGAAGTGGGAAAAAGCGCAAAGATGCAAAGGTCTCATACAGATCACGCCGAGTGACCGGTGCGTGTTGGGTGGTTTTTATCAGATAGCCCTCGATCGGCCGAAGCCAAGCCGCCCCACATTCGCCCAGGCATCGGCCAATCATTAATCACCGTCCTCTGCCGAGCTGCTGCCAGGTGGTCATCAACTCGTACAGTAGTAATGCATGTAAAAGACGGGGGAGGGGGGCGAACATGAGGCAGGTCATTGCATGAGGCAAATTAGTGCTCTTAAATTCCGCACACAATGCACTTGGTCAAACATGATGTCTCGGCAGTGTGGCGCACGAGAATATATGCTCTGTATGCTCATAGCATCGGCCGCGCCACAGCTTCAAAGTCGGACGAGACACCCGAAGAGTTTGGCTCCGCACCCACCTCGCCGAGGCGAGAATTGTGTCTTTTGTGACCCTGCGTGCTCTGTGCAGCACATTCCGCGGCACACTGTCCCGCTCTTTCGCGCTCCGACATGGCCCCTCCCGTTGCCCAGTCCAACGCCTCGCCGCCGCCGCCGCTAACAAGTACTTCCGACCACTCGTGTTTTTACTAGAGCCCACCTGTACACGCCTATAGAAAATGTATAGGCACCAGCCTCTGGCGCACGCCAATCCCCTGGTGGCGTGCCTATTCCCACGCGCCCATCACGTCACGTCGATTCAGTTCACTTCCTCAACATCTTCATCACCTTCATCACTCTCAATTCAACATGAACACCTCGTACACGTCTATGGCGCTCGTGACGCCGTCGATCGCGAGCACGGCATCATATGAGGACGGCACCGAGTCTCCTGCATCGTCCTTGGTGGCGGCGCCGCCGCCGCCGTCGGGGGCGTCGAGGGCGTCGGTGGCGACTGATGATATCATAGCCGAGCCCAACGACGAGCTCGACTACACGTTCATCCTGCGCAACCTGCACTCTGAGCTCCTCTCTCATCCCTCGACGTCTCAGCTAGCTGCGGAGGTCTCAGAACTCGATCTACTCATTCCACCACCACTACCCAGATACGCCGTCCGCCCTCACATCACCATTTCAGACGACGACGACGACGACGCCGACGACAGCGACAATGACAACATCTGGCTATCTCGCGAGAGCCAGCCTACACCACCCACACGAACTGTCGATATCCCTCCCTGCACTGCTCCCTCTCTCGACGCTCTCTGCACGATATTCAGTCCTATAGCCCTCGCACAGGGCTTTTGGCTTGTTCGCGGCAACAGACTGAAGCTAGCCCCACCTCATGACGACGTCGCTGGCGCGCAAGGAGCTATCGTGGAGAAGCGATACCTGGACTGCGGGATGGCTCGCCGACGGCCCAAAGTTCAGGAGCCCTTCCGCAAACGCCGCTACGCTTCTAGGAAGACAAACTGCAAGTTCAAGATGATGATAGCTATCCTGCGCAACGGTATCGCCGTCTGGCCAGGCTGGACGCTAGATCAACGCGCCGCAGGGTGGCATCAGCACAACCACGGGCTTCTTGAGGCCTCGGAGATGGTCCAGGCGCGCCGCTACGACGCCGAGCAAGTTGCGGCCGCCGAAAGCATGCTGCAGGCTGGTCTGCCTGCACGACGTATCGTTCCACGCCTCAATCGTGACTTCCCCGACACTGTACGGCTATCCCGCAAAGATATCTACAATGCCGCTTACCGACTGCATACCCGAGCCCGCCTCGGTGGTACTGAGACCGAGGCCCTCCTGCGCAACCTGGACGCTACAGGCGAGCTATACCGCGGTACAAGAGACCCAGATACGAGCGTGTGAGAGCCCACCACTCATCCTAGCTGACTTGCAGGCTTACCTCGATTGTCTACACTACCCGAAGAGCCCGAGCTCTGCTGCTACGGTGGCCTACAGTGCTCCTCGTCGATTGCACGAACGGCACCAACAAGTACGATATGCCGCTCCTGCATATCGTAGGCGTGACTGCTTGCAACAACACGTTCACCGCTGGTATAGCGCTCCTCAAAGGAGAACGATACGCCCACCTGCGCAGAGCCCTCCAGGACTTCGTGGAGCTCGTGCAAGCGCCGCAGCCTGCGGTGTTCTTGACCGATCGCGATAGCCGCCTACGCCGAGCCTGCAAGACGGTGTGGCCCAGCGCGAAGAACGTCCTCTGCCTGTGGCACATCGAGCAGAATATCAAGGTAGCAGCGGCGCCACCTCTGCGGCGTATCTTCGGATCCCACAAGCTGAACGACACGTCGAGCGTGTTCCATACGCGGCCCGAATGGGAAGAGCACCTCGACAGCGTTCTACAGGGCTGGCGCATGATCGTGCGCTCGAGGAGCGAGGAGGAACTGGCAGAGCAGCGTGCTATCTGGGTGGAGACGTTCTCGCAGGGCCGATACGCCGACGAGGACGGCGCGACACTCCTCGGAGATGCTCTGCGCATCGGGGAAGCCGCGCTAGACGCCGACGCCGAGGAATTCGTCCATTTCCACGTAGATGGGCATCGCCATCTCGGACAGCGCAACAACAGCCGTCTCGAAGGGATGCACGGCGTCCTGAAGAAGCACCTCGGCGACTCGCCGTGGCGGCGCGATCTCCTGGCAACCATGGATCGCATACGTGACTTCTTCACCTCTCAATGGGCCAGCGTTACCCATACGATGCAGGCGGAGATGCGTACCCACGTTCAAGACGGTCGCAGTCTGTTCTCCAACGTCAGAAACGTCGTATCGCGTCGTGCGATGGAGCTCGTCTTCCCTCAGCTCGCGATCGCATTCAAGAGGAGCCTATGGGCCGCTGGCCAACGGGTAGATCGCAATGGCGAGCTGCTCGAGGAGCCTAGAGCGTGCACCGGCACCTTCCGCAAGGCCTACGATCTTCCATGCGCTCATGAGATCGAGAAGAGGCTCAGCGGGCTCGATGCGCGCCTCAGGAAGGCTGATTTTGGCCGAATGTGGCGCCTGGTATCCCTCGATAGCCTCAACACCCTCGTACGAGACGTCGAAGGCAAATACTTTGCGCATACACCCACGGGGATCGTCAACTACGTCGTTGACGTGCTGTCCAGCGACGAGGAAGCGTTGAGCGACGAGGAAGCCAGCTCCGCAGTCATTCGGACCGAGATTATCGATACGACGTTGCCCGAGGATGAGGAAACGCAGAGGACGTTGAACCTGCTAGTCCGACCGCCGAGAGGCGCAGTCCGAAGCCGAGGGCGAGGCCGTGGCGGCTCTACCGCGTATGCCCGCTTCAATGGGCCCCGAGCGCCGAGCGGACGAGGCCTGATAGCCTCGGAGATCGTGGTGGGACCGACGAGGGAGCAACATCGGCGGTGTCGCTACTGCTTCAGACGGCACGACGTCGGCTTTGACTGTCCTGCATCGCAGATGTCTCGAGCAGCGCCAACTGACGAAAGACCGACGCCGAGACCGACGCCGAGACCGCGCCAACGGAGCGCGCGGCACCGAGGGCCTCAGGTCGATGAGGACGACTGGCCGAGCGACGTGAGCGACTCATATCTAACAGGAACTGTCCCGAACGGTTTTTGCGGCTTTTGCGGGAAGCACGGGGAACGCCTGCACTCTAGAATGCCGTGCAAGAAGCTACGACGTTGGCGCGAGCAACGCGAGCGAGAAATCGCGGCAGAAGAGGATGACGCCGACGCCGCATCGCCGACGCCGACGCCGACGCCGACGCCGACACCGACTGCGCCCCCTGCGCCCCCAGCAGTCCGTTCTACCTCTACATCAACTGCAACGACGTTTACGCTGGCAGACACCTTCAGGATGACTTCAGACGCAGCTCGTCAACAGGTCATGGAGCATAACGCCCGATTCTTTGGTACGGCGCCGCTGCCGCCGCAGCCGCCGCTGCCGCCGCCGATTGATCTACACACTTCCTCGGCGTCTAGAACGTTCTATACGCAGTCTACGCAAGCGTCAGACTTCTTTGCGAGCCAAATGTATCACTACCCACGGTATGGGACGTATGGCGCCTTGTAGACGTCATTCTGAAATCAATATCTATCCTGTATCGACATCTACATGCATGTATCTGATATCTACTGATAGCCACAGGCTGTGGCTACAGTGTCTGAAGGGCTCCATGCATGTTCCGTCGTCGGCGTCGTGGAAATGGGCGTTCAAGCCACCATAGACGGCGCGGCGTCTCCTTGCATTAGGCTCGTATGTATCACGAATAGGCGTCTGAATAGGAAAGCGTGCCTACTATACTAGGCGTGTACAGGTGGGCTCTAGTAAAAACACGAGTGGTCGGAAGTACTAGTTGCCGCCGCTGCCGCCGCTTGCCTCGCCTCGCCCAGCCACAAACACAAACTATACTATGCATGTGTGGTCTCTGTTGTATGTTGTCTATGTCTGCTGTCCGTCCGTCCGGCCGCTGCATCTACACGCTCGATGGATGATGGTACGGCGCAAACTCGCGTGCACCCTGCTGCACGCTCATCCGCTGCTCGTCCGATAGGTCCACCTCATCGCGCTCGGCCAGAACCCGCCACTGGATCCACGCGTCATTCTTAGGATGGCTAGGACGCGTGATGGACGCCCCCGTCTTGACGCGGCCGAGGGCCGGCTTCTCCCCTCCCGCAACGTACAGGTCACCGCTCTTCCCAGCGGCCTCTTCTTCCTCGAGCTCGGCGCGGCGCTCCTCTGTGAGCCGCTTCATTGTGCGCTCAGCATCCGCTGCGTACTTGCTGCGCGCACGGATGGCGGCGCCGTACTTGTAGAAGATAAGGGGGAAGGGGACACACGCGAAAGCCAGGAAGCCCGGGATGGCTGCCGCCCAGTGCACACCAAGACGCTCGTACATCTTGGGAGTGAAGAGGGGAAATGCAGCGCCAAAGAGCGAGCGCAACACCGAGTTGGCAGCTAGCACACTCGCCGCATATATGGTGTAGCTGTCGACGAGGTAACCCATTGTCGAGAGGAAGATGAGAACCATGCCAAAGCCAAAGGGGATCCCGAAGAGAATTGAGGCGATCCAATGCACGTTGGGCCCGCACGTCGCCGCAAAGCCCGCGAGACCAACCACGCAGATGACACCAGCCATGAACGCGGGCTGAAGGCGCTCCTCAGGCGGCGGGGTGCCCTTCTGCTGGCTGGCCTTGACGTAAGCCTTGTTCACCATGAGAAGAACAACGGTGATGGCGATGACGACGCCGCCGGCAATGCCGAGGAAAGCAAGGCCCTGTTCGCCACTCGACCAGCCGCGCATTTGCTGGAAGATGATCGGATACGCCGCAAAGTTGAGGTAGAGCGTGCCATAGATGATGCTGATGTAGATCGACAGGATCAGCACCACTGGCTCGAGCAGGAAGCGCCATGGGCGTAGCAAAGCAGCACGGAAGAGAGGGATGACCTCGAGCGGCTTTTGCGCATCACCGCGGTAGCGGTACACCTTGCCCGTGGCCTTGGAGAGGCGCTCGGCTCGCTGGCGAAGCAAAGTCGGGGCATAGGTCTCGGGTGTGAAGAGGACGAGGACGACGAACACCACTCCGCAGAGGCTATCATCAGTAACGCCCAAAGCTAACACGGAGGGGGGGGACTCACATGGCAAGGAAGCCCATCACCCACTTCCACCCCGCAGCGTCACCAATGTAGCCGCCTGAGATTGGGCCAAGGGCAGGACCCAGGAACGGTGCTGCGGAGAAGAGAGCCATACCGATGCCGCGCTGCTCGGCTGTGAGGAGGTCGGACACGGTGCCGCCGGCATTGGTGAGGGGCGACGAGCCAAAGAAGCCCGAGAGCCCGCGGAACACGAGGATAGCGGCGGGGTTGGGTGCGACAATGGTCACGGCTAGCCAGAGGGTGAGGAAGAAGCACGAAACGAGGTAGACGATGCGGCGACCGAAGACCTCGGATGTGGGGGCCCATAGCAGAGGACCGAAGGCGAATCCAAGGACAAAGAGGGCTAGGGTCAGCAAATGCGGCGTGCAGATGTGGCGAGCAGGTGAGTGGCGTGAGATTGGCATGAAATAGCCTGCCCAGAGCACCAGCCCGCACACCTGTCCCGCGGCGTGATTGACCGGCAACACTCACAGACACCGCCGACCCACAGCTCCGAGCTGCCGCCAAACTCAATCATGAGCGACTTGATGCCACCCGCATACCCCGAAGATGCAAGTGTCACCGCCAGAGTCAGAAGCGATGTCAACCCGACCTGAAACCACTTGTAGGAGGCGGGGAAATTCTGTGGATCCTCCGCGTCGTCGCGTAGCCAGTCGACGACGTATGGATCAGACTCGGTGCCTGCGCCCTTGTAGTGGTGGTCGAGGATATCCTCAAACGAGGTGACGTAGCGGCGCCAGGGACGACGAGGGAGCGTGTAGCTCTCGATGGGGAGCTCTGTGGCTAGACGGGTGTGCGCCGTCTCCATTGCGCTAACGCTGGCCGTTGGCGAGCATGTCGGGGAGCTCGACATGGCGGGAGTGGGCGATGGTGAGATGGGGGATGAGAGGACGTGCGGAAGAGTGAATTGCAGAGCAAAGTCGGGCCGCTATAGCCAATGTCGGCCCTCCCCTCGGCCTCGGCGACGGCGTGAACGCGGAGGGAGGTGGGCGCACTTTCGGGTGCCGCAGTTGGCCGCCAAGGTCCTTCAATCACAATGATTTCGCGCGCCCACTGCCCGCAGTGCCTGTGGGCGGATCCCGGTCGGCGCCCGCGATATACTCCCGGTGGGGGCCCAGAATAGCATACCTTGTGCTGAGCGCTCAAGTCATTCCATGCATTTTCATCTTGAGGCCATGCAGAGTCGACGGCGGGCGCCATTGATGCAGTGGAGAGTGCTGTCAATGACGAAATGGCGGACGCGACGAGCTAGCGAGGTAGCCGATCGCCGAGGGGGTCCTAGATCTTGATCTAATCGCGCCTTGGCCGCTGAGCACGTCACCACGTGAAACAGTGCAGGGCCGGCAGCCGCACATCCGCCCAGCTACCGGCCAACAAGCGTGTCCACATGCATCATGCATGCCGTTCGGCGCCCGTCGGCAACCGGTTTGTTCATAACTGCGTCGCTAGCTCCCATCGCGCAGGTTGGTGGGAGCAGCGCCGAGGCGGATGTCTTCAAAGCGCGCCGCACATCCTGGCCCAGTTGGCGACTGGGCAAGGAACCCCACCCGCCACTTGGATTCACTGCCTTGATCGGAGCCGCTGTCGCCGCCGGAAAGGCGGAAGATGCGCACGAAATCCCACCAGCGCCCGTCGCGCGAAGCGTGGAACGCAAACGTGCATACACCAACGCGGCTGAGGCGCAGCCACATGTGTCCTTCCTCGCCTTCAAGAGTGTACGCGTTGGCGTCGTCGCTCGTGCCGCCGTCTGTGACGACACTGACGGGGCCGACAGAACCGGTTGGGGCGCGCTCAAAGCAGAGTTTGCCCCAGTGCTTCTCGTCGCGCCAAACGAGGAGGGCGGGAGCATCGAATGTCGTGCGCGCTCCACTGACGCTCACGCGCGCGCTGAGGCTGAAAGTCTGTGGGGCGGCGAACCCGAGCGGGCACGCGGACAGGACAGGCGGGGCACCGAGGGGGTCCACGACCCAGTCGGTCGAGGCGTAGGCGAGGAGAACGAGGACGCCTGCGTCGGCGTAGGCGCGCCCGGGGCGGAAGCCCCACTCGAGAGGCGGGAGGCCGGGAACGTCTACTGGAGGGGCGGAGGGGGACATGGAGGAGGAGGAGAAGAGAGCATAAGAGAAAGAGAGAGACAGAGAGAAAGAGAGCGAAGGGGCCACGGTGACGTGACCCAGATCGCTGTATATAGCTAATTACCCTGCTTAGCAGATCCCATCATCCTAATTGGGACGCGGAATTGCTTCCGCTGCCCCATGATGCATGGAGCTTGGGTGGCAACTCGCGCTCCACTATCAGTCACAGTCACTCAATCACACATAGCCTCACTTCGACAGCCGCTATCCATCACCACAATCAACTCCTCACATCATGAGGATTCCCCTCATCACCTCCCTCGCGCCCCTCGTCTTCGAGGCCGTGCAGGAGCCCCCCCCGCAGAGCCTAAGCTTCACCCCGCGGCACGCACACGCGCACTCGCTCTCGCGCTCCGCGCCCCTCCTGTTCGCGGACACGCCCGCGTCCGTCCAGTCCGTCGCCTCCCTCGCCAACGACATGGTCGTCCGCACGCGCCGGAGTACAATCCGGCGTCCCTCCTCCCACCCCCCGGAGATCCTCAGCTGGGCGCGCTCGGCGCACGCCCGTGCCGCCGGTGGCAACGCGACCGTCAACGGCTGGGCGGCGCCCAGCATGGAGTGGGAGGGCGGGTGGGAGGACGTCGAGGTCGAGATGCCCGACATCACGGACCGCCAGACTCTGCTTACGCTCGCCAAGATGGCCAGCAACGCGTATTCCCAGCACGACGACTACGGGTGGTACCCGATCAACGGGAGCAACAACGGCACCGAGTTCGGATGGGAGCCGGACGCGGACGGGCTGCGCGGCCACGTCTTTGCTGACGAGACAAACTCTACCGTTGTTATCGCCATCAAAGGCACCAGCGCGGGCGTGCTCGGTAGCGGCGGACCGACTTCAAAGAATGACAAATTCAACGTGAGTGAGAGGTGCTCCTTATCTCCCACTGTACAGGAACGTCGCTGATAGCAGGACAACCTTCTCTTCTCGTGCTGCTGCGCACGCGTCGACTTCTCGTGGTCACCCGTGTGCGATTGCTATGCCGGCGGGTACAAGTGCGAGCAGACGTGCCTCGAGAAGGCTCTCGTCGAGGAGAGCGTGTACGCGACAGTCGGCACCAACCTCTACAACAACGTCACGTACATGTATCCCAACGCGAACATCTGGCTGACTGGGCACTCGGTGAGTACATGTGTGGGACTGCGTGCGACGCGGCGCGCAACGCGTGACCATCACAAGTGACGCGACCACCTTATCGCCACCCAGCACTGACCCCAGCTCGGCGGGTCTCTTGCCGCTCTCATCGGTCTCTCCTTTGGTGCGCCTGCCGTTGGCTTTGAGGCACCCGGCGACCGCCTTCCCGCGCGCCGCCTGCATCTCCCGCAGCCGCCGGCCGTGCCCCCCGAGAAGTCCGGCATCACACACGTGTACCACACAGCCGACCCGATCCCCATGGGCGCGTGCACGGGCGCGTACTCTGGTTGCTATGCGGCAGGGTTCGCGCTTGAGGCCAAGTGCCACACGGGCTTGACAATCTTGTACGACACGGTGACTGTCAAGGGATGGAGCGTGGACGTGCGGACACACCGGATCGGTGAAGTCATCAACAAGGTGCTCGCGGACCCGTGGCCAGTGGGCGACGAGGATGAAGACGACGACGAAGGCCGGGATGGAGGTGAGGGAGGTGGTGGAGGCGGTGGAGGCGGTGGCTGGGACGACGACGATGACGACGATGATATTCCCGACCCCGGCACTGGGTGGGTCAACTGGTTCCCGTGGGGCCGGTGGGGCAAGAAGGACCCCAAGAAGCCCAAGAACCCCGACTGGGAGAAGCATGGCGGCGTGCCCAGGGCCAAGTCCGAGTCGACGTGTGTCGACTGTTACAAGTGGTGAGTGGGGGTGTGGTGTGAGCAACGCATGACCTGCGGCGCCTCTGCACGCGGCAGCCTTGCGCGACACTGACGGACAGGGAGTTTGGCGACAACTGGGACAACAAGTGAACCCGTCCTCAATAACCACCCACGATCATGATCTTACCAAATGTTGTGTTGTGCTGTTGTAGTGTATGCATCGTCTCTATCGGAGTGGTCGGTTACCGCGCGTTGATGTTGGAGCTGGAGTCAGCGAGGTCGTGATGGGGTGTGGGGGTTTGGAGGTGAGGACGAAGTAATCTAGACATGCAGCGGACATGGTGATGGCTTCAGGCTGAGGCGAGGTGCTCAAGGCGTGGCCGACAAACAGGAAGGACACTACACAGCTCCGGGGAGAGCATTGCAGCCGTCGCGAACGCTTTCCGCCGCGCCTGCAGAAGCACTCTCGCCCGTGCTTCCCAAACCCCCTCCCCAACTCTAGTACCCACCGCTGGAGCATAGCAATCTTGTGCACCTCCTCCACACGCTTGAACACATCGCTACTCCCATCAAGGACAGCGAGCACCTCGCGCGCGACGCGGTCGTCGCGCCTGACGCCACCCTTGCGCCCGCGCTCCGCCGCCTTAAGGAGCCACTTGATGCCGGTCCGCGTACGCTGGCGCTCGTTGAGCGCGCGCGGCGTCATGATCGTCTTCGCGCGCTTGCGCATCGACAGCAGCTTGACGGACGGGCTCGCGAGCTCGATCGCGCGGTGCAGCTGCGGGAGCGGCGGGCTGTTCGTCGCCGCCTGCAACATCGCCAGGACGGACGCGGCGTGCCGCTGCGCCTCGGCCTTCTTGCCGTGCCGCATGAGCATGTTCGTGAAGAGGTCGAGGACGGGGTCGGCGCGCAGCGCCATCGCGCCGGGCGCGTAGCCGCGCGCCTCGGACGTCGTGGGGGGCAGGGCGACGGAGAAGGACGAGGGCGGGGAGGACGTGATGCGCGCGAGATCGGCGAAGCTCGGCGCGGGCGAGGAGACGGAGAGCGCGCGCAGACCGACGTCGAGCGCCAGCGGCGTGCGCGCGAGCGGGCGCGCGAGAAGCATGGTTGATATAGTGGTTTGGATATCGGAGATCGGAGACGGAAAGAACAGAGGAAGGAGAAGGCGGAGTGGAAAACAGGTTTCCCACGGTCGTCCCGTAAAAGTTGATGTTGGGTGGCCACTGCGTCAGTGTTTCCTCACTCTACACACCACACTAAAAGCCGCCATGAACAAGAAGCGTGCGGCAGAGGACGAGACTACCCCCTCCAAGGCGGCAGCGCGAGGACAGGAGACTGCGCGCCCCGCGGCAGGCGAGGACGAGATGGGCGAGTTCGAGGACCGGTGGGAGGACGAGATCGAGGAGGAGGTGGTGGACGGCGACGCGATGGACGAGGACGGCGAGGACGGTGAGTGCGGCTGCAGCTGCCAGCGTGCGCCATGATAGCGCCACTTTCGCAAGCTTTGCGAGCTATGCCTTGCAGGGCCTGCGAGCTTGCAGGCTCCGCAGCGAGCCCAAGCTCCACTCCGCCATGCTGACAGCAGAATTCACCCATGCGCCCGAGGACGAGGACGCGCCCGAGCCGAAGAAGCAGACGTACCTCCCCGGCGTCGCAATGAACGCGGACGAGCAGCTTGTGCCCGACAACTCGGTCTACCCGTGCCTGCACGCGGTGCAGTACGCGTGGCCCTGCCTGTCGTTTGACGTGCTGAAGGACGACCTGGGCGTGGACCGGACGGGGTTCCCGCAGACGGCGTGGCTCGTAGCGGGCACGCAAGCGGGCGAGGTGTCGGGGCAAGGGCGGGCGAAGGACGAGGTGGTGGTGATGCGGCTGAGCGGGCTGAGCCGGACACAGCACGACGACGACAGTGACGCGGAAGACGACGACGAAGTCGACGAAGACGCCAAGCTCGACTTCTTGACGCTGCCGCACGTCGGCGCCGTGAACCGTATCCGCGCGGCGCCCGCGACCCCCGGCGCCCTCCCGAACCCGTACCATGTCGCCTCGTTCTCCGAGACGGGCAAAGTCCATATCTGGGACGTCAAGCCGCTCGTCGACACGCTCTCCGGCGCCGGGTCGGGGCGCCCCCGCCAAAAGACTCCCGTGCACACCATCACGGCGCACGGGCGCGCCGAGGGCTACGCCGTCGAGTGGGGCCGCTCGGGCCTCCTCACCGGCGACGTCGACTCCAACATCTTCCTCACGACACACACGCCCACCGGGTGGAGCACGTCGCAGGCGTACACGTCCCACACGTCTTCCGTCGAGGACTTGCAGTGGAGTCCGGCCGAGCCGACCGTCTTCGCTTCCGCGTCCGCGGACAGGACAGTGCGCGTGTGGGACGTGCGCACCAAGTCGCGCAAGTGCGCCGTCAGCGTGCGCGCGCACGACGACGACGTGAACGTCATCTCGTGGAACCGCAACGTCGACTATCTGCTCGTCTCGGGCGGAGACGAGGGCGGCGTCAAGGTCTGGGACCTGCGCATGTTCAAGTCGTGAGTCTAGCCGCACAGCAGCGAGAGTCGAGCGGGAGTGGTCTCTGCCCCACCCATTGCCCTGCTTACACCAGAAAACCCAAGCCCGTCGCGCACTTCGCGTGGCACACAGCGCCGATCACCTCGGTCGAATGGCACCCCTCCGACCCGTCCGTGTTCGCGGCGTCGGGCTCCGACGACCAGGTGACACTCTGGGACCTGTCGGTGGAAGGGGACGACGAGCAGGCGGGCGATGCGCCGGTCGGGCCAGACGGGCGTGTCCTCGACGTCCCCCCGCAGCTGTTGTTCGTGCACCAGGGCCAGAAGGACGTCAAGGAGCTGCACTGGCACCCGCAGGTGCCGGGCATGGTGGTCACGACGGCCGCGGACGGGTTTAATGTGTTCAAGACCATCTCGGTGTAGTTTGTAAAATATGCAGCTGTGCAGCTGGGCGAGGCTGAGTTACTATAGCACTGCATACATGCACAGTCTAGACAGCGTCTACGGGCTTCTACTCGAGCCGCTCGCCGCCGCGCGCACGCTTCATTTGAGTGCTCGGGATCTCGTCGTCCTCGATCGGCTCGTCATCCTCGGCCTCCTCCCCTTCATCCTGGAACTTGGACTTGAGAGTCGTCAACAGACTCTTCTTGACCTCCCGCGCCGTCTGCTCGCCACCCACGTCGGCGTCCGCGGCGATCTTGTCGTCGAGCTCGAGCTTGGTCAGTCCGATGCTGAGGATATCCTCGTCGATCGAGCCGCGCGAGACGAGCTTGATGACCTCGACCTCGCGCTCCTGCCCAATGCGGTACGCGCGATCGGCCGCCTGCCGGTCGTTGTGCGGGTTAAAGTCCTGGTCGAAAATGACGACAACGCTCGCTGCCGTCAAGTTGATGCCCACGCCGCCGGCCTTGGTCGAGAGCAGGAAGACGGTGATGTCCGTGTCGTCGTTGAACTCGTCCACCAAGCCCTGGCGCTCGTCCGTGCGCGTTGCCCCGTCCAGCCGCGTCCATTTAACGCCGATGTGGTCCAGCGCTACTTGTAAGATGTTGAGGATCATCGTGAACTGCGAGAAGAGGAGCATGCGCTTGCCCTCGGCCTTGCACCGCTCGATGTGCGCGACGAGCGCCTGCATCTTGCCGCCCTCGAGGAACACTGATGGGGCGAGAGCGAACTTGGCTAATTCGTCGTGCTCCTTGACAAAGTTGTGAATCTCGGCGTCGGACATGATCTGGGAATCAGCGCACGCAAAGCTTGCAGCTCACCTCGAGGTCCTCGATGACATAATCCAGTCGGGAGTCAGCCCACTGCGGCGTGTTCAAGCACGCCTTGGCGATTGCCTCGACCTTGGCCTTGGTGTACAGCCGCCGGAACAGGAGGGGGTGGTTGGCCGCCTTGCGCAGGTCCATGAGGATATTGGACGATGAGACTGCTACTTTGGCGTCCTTGGCGCTCTTCTTCTTCTTTGTTGCAGCCGCCTTGCCTTCATCGTCCGCCGCAGCGGCCGCCTCCAGCGCGTCCTCGCCCATCTCTGCGATCACCTTGCGCGATCTGCGCATCGTCTCGCGATACAGGCGTGCCTGCGCCGGCGTCATGTCGCACTCCTCGACTGTCTCGATCTTAGGCGGTAGCGTCAGGACCTGGCGTTAGCAAATCCCCTCCTTGCTCACTCACATTCGCTTTGCGCCGCCGCAAGACAAACGGCGAGAGCATGGTGCGCGCCCGCGAGGTGCGGCTTGCCGAGAGCAAGGTGGCCGCACTCGCGCTCTGCACCTTGAAGATTTGGCGAAGATATGGTTCGGCGTCTGCAAACATGTCCGTGTGGATGAACATGAGGAGCGACACAAGCTCTTGCAAGTTGTTCTGCACCGGTGTGCCCGTGAGCAGCAAGCGCCACTTGGGCACGATGCTCAACAAGTCCTTGTAACGCTTGGTGTCGAACGACTTGAGCGCATGTCCCTCGTCGTAGATGCACGTTTCGAACTCGATCTTGCGCTTGAAGAAGCTGAGATCGTCCTTCGCCGCCACCTGCGTGTACGACGCCAGGACGACCTCGAGATCGCCGGCACGGAACTGGCGTTTAAGCTGGTCGCGCAGCTGGGCCCGCTCGGACTGCGAGCCGTAGTATGTCACCACGTCGATTTCGGGTGCGAAGCGCTGGAACTCGCGAGTCCAATTCTCGAGGGTCGAGGCAGGCACATAGATCATATGCGGACCTTTGATACCGTGCTCCTTGAGGTGGGCCAAGAAGGCGATGACCTGGATAGTCTTGCCGAGACCCATCTCGTCTGCGAGGATGCAACCGATCTTGCGCGTGTACAGAAGATTAAGCCAGTTGACGCCGAGCAACTGATAGTCCTTAAGCACGGTGCCTTCCGACAACAGGGCGGGCTGCTGGCGGATGTACGACGCGAGGATCTTCTTCCTCCGCATGTCCGTCTCGGCA
This sequence comes from Cutaneotrichosporon oleaginosum, assembly GCF_008065305.1. NCBI lineage: Eukaryota > Fungi > Basidiomycota > Tremellomycetes > Trichosporonales > Trichosporonaceae > Cutaneotrichosporon > Cutaneotrichosporon oleaginosum. The sequence goes on along the minus strand of NW_027072175.1, from coordinate 1,929,495 downwards.
AGAAGCAGCTCGGAGACCTTGGCGACGTCGATCTTGGCGTCGTTGAGGCCGTCACTGCGCGGGGTGCCCACGATGCTGTCGCTGGTCGTCGCAGCGCCTTTCCACACCGACAACGTCTGAGCGATATCCTGCGCAATGCTGTCGCATCCGTTGAGGCAGTTGTCGATCTGGACATATCCCTCCATGATCTCCACGTATTGCTCGAAGAGCTTGAAGCTGACACCCCGCGTCTTGCTGAGTTTGGCCTGGACGTCGTCGACATCTTCGTAAGGCCGCAGCTTGATGATCTTCTCAGCTTGTTCTTCTGAACATGCCATGGTTCCAGTGAGCACCTCAGCCTCGGCCGTGTTGAATGCCTTGAGCGCCTCGCCCTCGGCGTCAATTTCGTCTTCCGACTTTCGTCGCTTGCGCCGTCGTGTTCCGTCGTTCCAGGCCTCGCCATCATCCGATGACATGTGGTCGCTCTCTTCGTCGGGGTCTCGCCGCTGTGCCTGGTTTGACTGCTTCTCTCGACGCGCATAAATGGTGCTCTTCTCGTTCTTCCGTGGACGCTTGGCCGGTGATGCCGAGCGGTTCGCCTCTGGCGGGGGAGGAGCCGGCGACGACCGCTGGGAGGAAGGCTTTGTCGGCACTCCGGGCTCAAAGACATACTTCTGGAGGGACGCGGCAAGGTTGGAGGTGCTTGACGATGCAGAGTTCTGTGAGGAGTGCGCGGCATCGGCCTTCACCTTGGCTGCACGGAGCTCTTTCAATAGGGCGTCAGAGTTGGAGCTGCCGTGTCTTTCCAGCGCGCGCCGGTACACCTCGCGCTCTAGTCCGGGAAACTGGACCTTTAGACGCTTGATGGAGACCTCGACTTGGTCGCTGTGGGTCTGTTTAGCGAGGCTGATGAGCTTGTTGGCCTTGACGCCGCCACGAGCTTGGGAGAGCACGGAAGATGGTGAGCCGGCATTCGGCAGAGGCATGGCTGATCCAGTCGCCTTGGTGGGGCTCGCGGAGGGACTATCCTCGTAGCGCTTCTTCAATCGCGACAGGGGCTGTGGCGAATCCGGGCTGTAGTCCGCAGCCGACGGTCGCTTGAAGGCATCCATTACGGCCTGTGGTGAGCCGTCGGGGCGTATGGGGCGTGCGAGATTGGAGGAGGGGATGAGCGTGCCCCTGGCCTTGGGTGGTGGGGCAGTAGGCGAGGACGAGGGGGGCACGAGGATGCGGTCTCGTTCAGGCGTGTCCGGTGGTGCGGGGACCGGAGCGCGCTTATCCTTGAGCTTGGTGAGGAGCGCCTAGGGTTAGTGGGGGTGAGAAAGACGGAGGGAGGATGATGACGGAGGGGGTAGGAGGAAGTGAGATGAGAGCGGGGGCGGAGGAGACAATCGAGAATGTGCAGGTGCGAATCAGAGTGGGTGGAGCAGAACAAGAGTGGGGCGAGTGATGGTGAAGGCGGTGGAGTGGAGAATGATGGCGACAGAGGCGATTGCGTCGGAAGAGCTGCGGAACTCACGCGTCTCTTATCATCAGGTAGGTTGGTCCGCATGTTTAGGGCGATGTCAAGACCAGGCTGGACATGGACGGAAGGGGGGCGGGAGTGGTGGTGGTGGTGGGCGAGGATGCGGTGGGTGACAGTGGATGGGGCTTGTATGCAAGATGGGATAATGCGGGCGATGAGAATGGAGATGAGAAGAGGAGAGGAGAGGAGAAGAGAGGAGAGATGAGATGAGATGAGATGAGATGAGGAGAAGAGATGAAGAGGAAAAGAGAAGAGATGGAGCGGAGCGTCGATGAAAGACTTTGTGTAATAATCAAGTCGCGTCAATCGACGCGTCAAACATTTGTCGTCCTCTGCCCTGTCAGCTGTCAGCCGTCTCGCACCATTGTCCCCCTACCCATCCTCCATCACTACATGCATGCGTTGAGCGCCGAGCCCGCCGAGGAGCTATAATCATGCATGTGATTCCCAGCCGAGTCTGCATACTCGCCATGGGCGTGAACAGCGCTCAGACATCGTGTGACATGTCTGCAATAGCATCGCCCGCCCTCGCCCCGCCTCCGCCTGGCCCACACCCACACCCACACCCACACCCACCCGCAACACGATCACTGGCCACCGCTGCATACGTATACAAGATCCAAGATGCCCTCCTACTCGGGAATGTCAATCACTGCTGGTCAGCCACGCCGCGAGCAAACTCACTATGCCCCATCCGCTCGATCTTTGTACGAAGATACTTTTCGAGTTCTGGCCCCCGCGTCGTCGTCGCGCCCAACAGTCCGACGCCGGCGCGCCGCGCGCGCCACTCGCCGTACTCGCTCTCCTCGTCGTCCAACTGTGGCGCGTGCGCCGCGAGCGCCTCAGCCGCGTGCCCCTGGCACTGCCAGTCGCGGGGGACCATGCCGACGCGCTCGGCAATCCGGATGCCCTCGGACGCGAGGCCCTCGACCTTCTCGGGGTTGTTGGTGAGGAGGCGGACGCCGCCACGGCCGAGCGCTTCGTCGCCCGCCAGCCCGAGGTCGCGCAAAATCTCCGCCGCGACAGAGTACGTGCGCTCGTCGGCGCCGTGCCCCAGCATGAGGTTGGCGGTGACTGTGTCGTGGCCGAGGTCTTGGAGGTTGTATGCGCGGATCTTTTCGAGGAGCCCGATCCCGCGGCCTTCCTGCCGCATGTAGATGACGACGCCGCGGCCGGGGACGACGGGGCAGGACCCGTTCGCCTGCCCTGGCGAGGGCGCGCGCGATGCCTCCGGTGTGGGAAGGTAGTCGGACTTGCCGACGGGCTGGGGCTCGGCGATGCGGCGCATCGCTTCGTCCAACTGCTCGCCGCAGTCGCAGCGCATGCTCCCGATGGTCTCGCCCGTAAAGCACTCCGAGTGGATGCGCACGAGCGGGAGGCAGTCGGCCTCGCACTCGTCGTCGTACTCGCCCGCATCTTCCGCCGCGTACTCTGCCTGGCTCTTTGGCACCGATGCCTGCCCCTCTGATCCGGGCAGGAGGCGGCCGACGTAGGCGCCGCGCACGACGCGCTCCATGTCCGTTTCGCCGTCGCGCCAGCATGCGTCGAGGCTGCGCGATCGGATCTCGCGGCGGCCCTTGGGCGCCGCCCGCCGCGCAGCGGGGTCGAGCTGCACGGGATCCGTCACGATCGCGAGGTGCTCCTTCCCGTCGTGGCTGTTGTGGTAGAGATGGAGAAAAACGTCGCCGTGCGGCGTCGGCACACGAGTCCGCGCCATGCAGCGCACGCTCGCCCGGCCCTGCGGCTTGCTTTGAGGCAAGTTGCGTCCGTGGTAAAAGTTGACATGGGCAGGTGATGCCTGCTGCAACAAGTGGGCAATGGGGGCGGGGTCTGTCGACATCCGCCGTGTCCTGTTCTTCATGGAAACTGGGGCGGGGGCAGCCGCAGCAGCGAGCTGGGCACGCTGGACAGCCTCGGCTTGCAGACGGAGCGAGCGGGGTGCTTGGCGAGACGCGACTGGAGAAGTAGGAGCGGCGCTGGTGGCAGGCAGCCGGTTAGTGCCGGGCCGAGCATTGGGGGTGGAGGGGCGGCTCTGGTCGCAGGATGTGTAAGCGCCAGTATTCATGATAGCACCGTGGGCGACGTGGTGGCGCGTGAGGTCTGCTGCGCTGCCTGCGATGACTGCCTGGAGGAGAAGAGCGTCGAGGGCGTGGTCACGAGAGGAGGGTTTCCTGGTGCCGTTGCCGGCGGCGGCAGTGGATGCCGGGGAGGAGTTACCGGGTGGAGAGTCGGAGGAGATGAGGGACAAAAAGTCGAGGTCTGCCTTTGTGATGTGGTGGGAGGCGGTTGAGGAGCTGGGAGATGGGAGTGGCCGTTGGCGTGCGAGGAGCTGAGGTTGAGGTTGGTGATGGGGGAGGACGACGTCCATTGTCGAGTCCCAGCGATGGGATGGATGGAGAGAGAGAGAGAGAGAGAGTGGTGGTTGGCTGCTGCCTCGAGGGAAATCCCTGGGTGGAGCAAGGAAAAGCGGGGAAAGCCGAGGAACGATTTCCAGCCGCAGCCGAGCGTATTACGGCTGATTACTACTTGTACTGATGAGCACAATTGCTCTCGCGAGCGCAATGTCTGTGATGAGGAGATGCGAATGAGAGATGAGACTGAGGGTGAGAGTGAGAATGTAAAAAGTGAGTAACAGAAATGGATGCATAGCACACACTCGTCTCGTCAGACAAATGTATGTATACCCGTTGCCATGGGTCGCCGCGGCGCTATTCCGCACATGTCCCCCCCACACGCCCTCGTCTCCGGCTCGCCGCTGACCACGCTGCGGTCTTGCCAGGCAAATCCCGAGTACCGTGGGCCGGCTGCATCAGCAACTGGCTGCACTGCGGCAACTGCGGCAGAGTCGGGCGTTCCGACTTGGCTGCAGAGTTGAGGCTGGGCGGGCGTCATCTCTCTCCCCACCCTGGATGGTTGAGACGGCTTTGTCATACCCGCATCCCGGGCCACGTGTTGGCATCGAGCCTCCCTCACGCGATCACGGCCTGCCCTCGTATGCATAGAGCCGCCGCAAGTAGAGCCGGAGCGGAATGCTGACTGGTGGGCACGGCGTCCATGTACATAAGAGAGTATGCATCGAGCGTCAAGATGGGTGGATCGGCGGTTCAGAATGTGGCGGACGATCATGGACGAGAATGCCAAGCACACAGTACGCAAGTGGCGGCGACGGCTGATCACATCAAGCACATAGGAAAAATGACCGTCGGCGAGGCCTGGCCAGTACGAGTAGCGACTGACGCCGAGCGTGTAATGACCAGATCATCCCGCCTCCCTTCTCCCTTTACCTCGCGCCGCAGCAGCGCCGAGACCAGAGCCTAGACCACCAGACGCGTCGCGCACAGCCGCAAGCGGGCGAGCGTGACATGTCACCGCGGTCGTGTCCATGTCCATGCACGACGCACCAAGAACCCAATACAACAACACTACTCGTGTTCCTCTCCCTCCCCCTCTGATGAAGCCGTCTTGAACACGCGGCACCACCACTCCTTCCACTCGTCTTTGCGCTCGATGCACTCGATCCACAGCTGCCGTCAGCCCCGCCGTACACACACTAACCGATGACCCGAGCACGACGGCGGTATACGACAGGAACACGACGGCCAGCCCCATATTCGCGAGCACAACCTCGTATATCGGCCTGTGCACGTCCATCTCCTCTGTCCACTCGACGCCGACCTCGCCGCTCCCGATATTCAGCAAGCCGAGGAGGCCGAGCGCGACCCCAAAGCCCAACTGGAGGCCGTGCACGACCCAGTGCGTCGCGCCCTTAAAGTGGTACCGCGTCATACTGCGCAGTGCGCAGAGCACGAGCGTGGCCCCCGCCGCGGGGAACAGCCACAGCGTGCCCGTGAGCGCGGTGCGCACGATCGAGTTGAGCGCGCGGAACGCGAGGTTCTCCGCCTGCGCGCGACTCGCGGCCACGTCAAAGCCCGGCGACGTCGCGTTCTGGTCGATCGAGTACAGCTGCGTCAGGAGGTCGTCCGCTTCCCCGTTCACAACGACGCTGCTCTTCTCGCACGCCGCGTAGATCAGCTGCGCGACGTACGTCCACGACTCGAGGAGCGGGTCCGACGCAATCGTCCCGTTCGCCATGCCCTGTATCAGCGCGTACTCGGCTTCAAAGTCGGGCGTGGTGTCGAGCCGGTTCATCTCGACCGCGAGGCGCCGGACCGGGGCCGCGGTGAGCGGCACGCCGTTCGCGGCGTACGCGTATGCCGTGAGGTACTTGTTCGTGACGTCTACAATGCCAAAGGCAAACGAGTTGAGCGTGACGGCATTCACCATGCCCAAGAGGAGGAGGAGCATGCAGAAGTGTAGCGGGAAATGGATGATTTCGTACAGCCACGTCCGGCCCGCGTCCACAGGCACCTCCTGCCGGAAATTGGCGAAGAGGAGCGACCAGAGGTTGTACATGACCCCGATGGCTGGTGTCAGTGTGAGCTTGCGCACCGACCGGAGGTCAGTCCTCAGGAGCCGCGGACGAACCGAGAAACACTTGCGCGTACGTCGTCGTATCGCGCTGCCCCAGGCCTGTGAGCGAGTTTTGGAACACGGTCGTAAGCTTGGCGAACCCCTGGCCGAGAATGATGAGCGTGAGGCTCCCGTATCGCTCGGCAACCTTGTGCCAGCGCACAGGCACCTGCACGCCCCAGACGACCTGCACAAGAATAGCGCCGAGGTCGACGAGCACGCTGGCATACATGAACGTGATTTTGGCGGCGGAGAGCCCCGTATCGCGCGCCGGGATGGTCGCGGCGATAATTGCCAGTATGCAGGTAACTGCGAACGAGATGGCGAAGAAGGCCTGCGAAGACGTCGGCCGCCCCGCCTTGTGGCCCAGCACGATGACTGGTGTCAGCTCGGCCATCCTTCTCCTTCCTCCCTCATTCTTCCAGTTCTCATCAACCCACCCATGATGTACTGCGCCACAAGGAGGCCGCGGTGCAGAGCAACAGCGATCGCGACAGTCAAGAAGCTGTCGGCCGCAAGGTCGTGGTCCACGGCGTCCGAGGACGACGTCGCGCCGTACTGCGGCAGCCTGATCTTCGCGAGGTCCCACCCGCCCGACGCCGCGCCAATGTACACGAAGAGCACGAGGTGCAGGGGTTTCAAGAGGCGGTGGACGGCGTCGTCGCCTTCATAGCGCATGTCGTAGTGCAGCTGCGTCGTCCATATAGAAACGATCATGACGTAGTACCTGGGGTGAGCCAGCGGCGCGGGCGCTAGTACGCACCCAAAGTAGCTCGGCATCTCGCCGGGCGTCTGCAGCTCGTGGCTGCCGTTGAACGCGGAGAGGATGGCTCCGACCGCGAGGTCTGGGGTGAGTCTGTCCCTTGCGTTCTACGGTCCGTCTCCTTGCGTCGTACTCTCCGTTTGCTACCCCTCCGCCATCACAGACGCACCATAAAACAGCGACAGCCACATCGTCGCCGTATCCTCCGCGCGCAGCCATGGGCCCCCGGCTTCGCGCAGCGGGCGCACAAGCACCGGCAGGCGGATATAGCGTGTCTTCTTGCGCCCGAGGATCACGGGGTACGCAGGCGCGACGGACGCACGCGTGTCGATGCGCGGCAGGCCCGACGAGTCCTCCGAGCTCGCGTGTGTGAGTGAGGAGGCGATCGAGGACTGCGTGAGCGGCGTTCTTCCTGCCTTGTTCTCCTCCTCTCCCCTCCGTCATCGCTCTCCTCGATCTCGATCTCGGCTCTGCTCTCTTCGTAGCACCGTCTTCGTGCCCCCAACCTCCCCCCACACACACACTAAACGTACCTCTGAAATCCCACTCAGCCGCCGGTCGTCCTCCCGCCCCTGGCGCAGGCGCAGCGGGCCTGCAACAGGCGCGGTGGAGACGCGGCGCGGCGGCGGCGGGTCGAAGCCCTTCTCGGAGTCGGCCTCGCCTGTGGCCATGGTGTATGGGAGTTGGCAAGCCGCCTCCCGCTCCCCGTGATTCTTGAGTTCACAGAGGCGGCGGGCTTGGCATTTCGAGACTCTCAATAACATTGAAGGAGATCTGCAGTTCTGCCGATGAGTTGGTGGCGGAGGCGGATGGAAGCCGAGGATCGCCTCGGCTTGAGTCTAAGCGGCTCAGCGATCAGCAAAGATACCATTACGATGCAACGACACCGACGGAAGCTGGAACCGCAGTACAACCCTATGCATATCTACCCGCACTGCTGACGTTTTATCTACATCGCCGCACCGGGCACGCTTAGAGACGGGCGCCCTTCTGGTACGAGAAGTTTGCGGTGATGGGCGCGCGCGCCTCAGCCGCGTTCGCGGGGAAGATGGCGCGGCCGTCGACCTTGACAACCTGGTCCCACTTGGACGCGAGCTGGTCGGGCGTGGCCGGGCGGTCGTTGGGGAACACGTACCCGCCAGTGCGCATCCAGCGGTACTGGGACGCGAGGCCGCCGAAGGCCTTGATGATGAGGCCGTTGTCGTGGCACAGAGGCGAGGCGAGGTATGCCGAGATGGGCGCGACAAAGTCGGGCTTGAAGGTGTCGAGCAGCTCCTGTGTCCAGATGGTCGCGGTCATGGCAGTGCCGGCTGAAGGGCACATGGCGTTGACGTAAATGTTGTTCTTGTTGCCCTCGACGGCGAGCGCGCGGGTGAAGCCGATGATGGCGGCCTTGGCCGTGCCGTAGTTGGCCTGGCCGTGGACACCGGTGACACCGTTGGGCGACGAGGTGTTGAGGATACGCCCGAACTGCTGCTTGTACATGTAGGGCCAGACGGCCTTGGCCATCTTCCACGAGCCGCGGACGTGGATGTTGAGGACCGAGTCGAAGAGCTCGGGGGTGGTGTTGATGAAGGCCTTGTCGCGGAGGATACCGGCGTTGTTGATGAGCGCGTGAACGGTGCCGAACTTGTCGACACACGCCTTGACGATCGGCTCAGGTTCCTCAACCGAGCCAACGGCAGCGAGACCAACACCGCCGAGGCGGTTGACCTCCTCGACGACCTTGTTAGCAGCCTCAGCGTTGATGTCGTTGACAACAACGTTGGCGCCGTACTTGGCGAAGTAGCGGGCGTAGGCGGCACCGAGACCGGCGCCGGCACCAGTGATGAGGACGGTGTAGCCCTTGAAGCTGGTAGGAGCGGCGGGGCCCTGGGGGTTGGGCTTGAGAGTGGGCTGGAGCTTGACGATCTCCATCATCTTGGGGCCGTCGCTCTTGTTGGGGAAGGTGGCGCCCTTGGAGAAGTCCTTGACCTTGGGCCAGGCGAGGTCGACAGCGTTGGGGGTGAACGAGTCGTCGGCCTTGAAGACGTGGCCCTCGCTCTGCTGCCACTTAACCTCACCGTAGAAGCCGGCGCCAACCTCGAAGAGGCGGCCGCCGACGTCGGGGCCGTTGCGCGCGGTAAGCACACCGACAAGAGGAGCGATGTGCTCGGGGCTGAGGTGCGAGAGGACCTCGGGGGTCATGACGGTGGCGGTCATGTTGGAAGCGGCGAGCGGCGCGATGGTGTTGGCCTTGATGTTGTACTTGACACCCTCGGCGTTCCAAACCTGCGCAAAGGTGACGAGACCCATTTTGGCGCCAGAGTAGTTGGTCTGGCCACCGTTGCCGTAGATGCCGGCGGGGGACGAGGTGTTGACGATGCGGCCGAACTTCTGCGCACGGAAGATGGGCCAAACAGCCTTGGTCATGTAGAAGGCACCACGGATGTGAATGTCGTAGACCTCGTCAAACTCCTTCTGGGTCATGTTGCGGAACGACTTGTCACGCAGAATACCGGCGTTGTTGATCAGAACGTGAACGGTGCCGAAGGCCTTGACAGCGACGTCAATGATGGCCTGGCCGTCCATAACCGAGCCGACGGCGACAGCGGCCTGGCCACCAACCTGGCGGACCTCGGCCGCGACCTTCTCGGCGGCCTCCTTCGACACGTCGTTGATGACGACCTTGCCGCCGCCGCGGCCGTACATGAGGGCGTAGCTGAGGAATTAGCATTGGCCATGGGGAGTGCTGAGGTGGGGAGGGGGCGCCATTGCACAGCGAGCTAGACAGCCAGGCGGGAGTCTCGGTTCCATCACCGAGACCGCGCTCTCGCCTTACTCGGTCACCGACTCTCATCGCTTGCCAGCACCTTGCCAGCACGCCCACCTCCATTTCCGTGCCTCCATCCGTTCGTCATTTCGAAAACTCACGAGCGGCCCAGAGCACCACCGCCGCCGGTGATGACAACAACGAGGTCCTTAAAGTCGAGGCCCATGATTACTAGTGGAGGAGAACGAGTGGAAGATGGAGAAGGAGAGAAAGCAGAGCCGAAGTGCCAACGTGATCGCGAGGCTATATGGATGGCAGCTGGCAAGAAGCACCGGTCCAAATGTCACCCCATGACCGGGTAGAGTGGGCTGTTGGCGCGGTTGGGGACCAACGGCACGAGTGCGACGAGGCCGGCCATGTCCGCCCGGTTGCCGAATGCCGGTGTAACCGCAAGGCCCCCTGCCCAGCCAGCGTAAAATCTCTTCTGTCAACCCTGCTTAGCTGGCTGCTAGCGTGAGCAAGCTTCAGGCTGGAAATCCAGTACCCGCTGCTGGCCTGCTGGCAAGGGAGGAATGCAGGTCCTACTTCACGCATCACGCACGCGACGCATGCATAACTGCCCACCCCATGCCTGGCGGCGCCCGATCGGCCGCGGACTTTCTGTGCTGGGCCTGGAAATACACCATACCCGGAACTTTGCGCGATTCCCAGACATGCAGCCACCGGCACTCTTAAAGATTACCGGCGGCGCTTCTGGTAGGATCGCAGGCGGTCTTGACTGGTGGAGGGAGGCGAGCATGCCATCCATGGCGGTGAGCTCTAGCAGTGCTGTGGACCAAATTACAGCTGGACAGTTGTCACCTCCTTCGCGACCTTGATGTTCAGCGTGCTCACGTGCCATCCGGGGTGTGCAGCAAGCGCGGCGTCGGTGTGCCCAGCGAGACGAGCGACGAGGTCATCGGGGAACGGCGTGACCGCCCTCTCATCTCCTTCTCCCTCCTGTGTACTCGCGTCGGGGCACAGCGCCCAACCGAAGCTCGCGTGGAACTCGGGCTGCGCATGATATAGCGGCAGGTGCATCTTCTTCAATACGCTCTCGACGCGTCCCAGCAATCCGACGAGCTCCTTAGCGCCAGCACCGACGCGTAATCCGAGGAAGGCGCGGGCTCCGGGAGTCGGCGTACCCCGTCCAGCAGCTCGCGAGGGCCCACCAAGCGTGTTGAAATATACAACGGGGGCACCAGCAAGGCTCAGCGCGAATCGCCCCGTGCTACGCAATGCGGCCGCCAGGGTGTGCGGGAACGTCTCGACTGCGTCGCGGCGGAGGGGAAGAGGGTGGGAGACGGAGACGTGCAGCTTGCCGTTGGCGGGGAGAAGGGCGTGGACCTCTTGTGGGGAGATCGATCCCGCCTCGGCCAGCGCCGCGTCGATCGCCCGCCGGAGAGACAGGGACACGTCGAGCTCAAGGTAGACATGGGCGTAGTAGTCGCCATCAACGAAGGGGCGGGATCGCCTGCGGCCCTGGTGTGCGGATGGATTGTTGTGCGCGGCGGACGCAGAGTCAAAGGTCGGCGGGAGGGAGGGCATCTTGCGTGGTCGTGGCCTCGGAGGAGGTGCGGAAGTGGGCGCGGCAGTCACAGTCGTACTCTTGGGGGATGCGAGTGATAACCTTCTCCTGCTGTCAGCTCGCTCGAGTCGGATCCTCTCACCGCTTAGAGGGGTTTGACTGCCCGTCGCTGCCATCGTCGCTGCCGCTGTCGTCGCTGGACGGGTAGTCTAATCCGAGCCCGCCCAGCATGGTGGAGGTTGTGTTGTCAACATCCCAAATTTCAGATCCACTCAATCTTCGTCATCTCGATGTACTGGTACATCTCCTTCCTCCGCCCCCCGCCAGTCGGAGTCACCCTCCCCAGCAACGGCGTGGTTATCACCCCGCAAGTCGCCAATGACCTGCGCACCGAGTGGGTCTTCACGAGTCGCTGCGGCATTTCGCGTCCTCACCGCTGACGCTAGGCTACGCGACGAACCCACTCCCATCTCCTATGTCTGGCACCGCGTAGCCCCGCCTCCAACTGCCAAGCCTGGAGAACGCGTCGCTCAGCCTCTGATCACCAAGCCCGCCGAACTCACAACCTTCGAGCCCCCGGCATCCACATACCGCCCCGTCACCGTACCGCTGCCGCGATCCGCACGTGCAGGCGAAAGATGGCGGCTCGGGTTGCTGTCTCCGCCCCACCCGCTTGAGGCGCCCCTCCTCTCGCTTATGGAAAGCAGCGTGCCAATAATGGGTGTGTGGAGCGAGAGCATCGAGCTGCGAGCGGGGGAGCCATCACAGGCTGGGCCATTACGCGGCGTCGGGGCCAACAAGAAAGAGAAAGGCAAAGGCAAAGGCGAGGAGGATGAGAAGAAGGGCAAAGGGAAGGAGAATGGAAAGGCCAAGGAAGAGGCAAAGCAGACTCGCATCACACGCGCGTGGCCCTTTGCAGACGGGGAACTGAAGCTCGTTGAGCAGATGAGCTTCGACCTTGACAAAGTGCGCTGCGCGAGAGTGCAGAGCTGATGATAGAAAGTCTGGGACTCGGGACTGGCCCTCTCGTCGTGGCTTTATCACTGGCTCAAAGATGGCTGGCAACGGGGCCGCCATCCAAATGCGCATGCACACGAGATCATCGCCAACCTTCGCGCAGCGCGGACACTGGAGCTTGGCAGCGGGACCGGGCTGGTCGGCATCACGCTGGGCCTGATAGACCGGAAGGCCCAAGTCACCGCTACGGACCTTGGTGAGGTACTCGTCGCGCGTTCTCTGACGCAGACTCGGCGATGGAAATTATGAACGAGAACGTCACGCTGAACGGGGTTGGACACTTGGTGAGAGCCGATGTGTTAGATTGGGACGCGCCCCTGCCGCCCTGGGCGGTGAACATCCGATTCGTTATCGCTGCCGACGTGACGTACAACACGGCATCGTTCCCGGCATTGGTGGACACGTTGGAGCGGCTGCTGAAAGCCCAGGTGGACGCAGGTCCGCCGAGGCTCCTCCTGGCATACAAGCAGCGTGACGAGGGCGAGCGTGAGCTGTGGACAATGTTGAAGGATCGGGGGATCGGGACAGTGCTCGTGGACACGTTGCAGGGCGCAGAGGATCGCGGCGAGATCGAGATCTGGGTGGGGGGCGTGGGGATAGCATAGTTTTATTGCATCAGAGATGAGAGATGAGAGAGAAAGAGAGAATTGAGAGGAGGAGATCGAGGAGATCGATAGATGAGGGTGACGCGGGGTATTATGCGGGGTATGCGAGATGCAAGGGACACGCAGGGTTCACCACCACACCACGTCGTTTCGCCGCTCAACTCGATCACGTCGGCCAACTCTCTTCCATCCTTCACTTCTCCTATCTCTTCTCATTCTCATCGTTCTCATCGAGCAGTCATCTCCTCTCCCGCGACATGCTCCCCGCCCCGCGCGCGCACAATGTTGCGCCGCCGCCTAAGGCTTCCACCTCGGGCTGGGCGGATGACCTCGACGACGACGACGGATGGCAGGGTGAGTCTCGGGCCGGCGGTTGCAGCGGCGCGCGTTTTCTCTAGTCGCCCTTTCTTGTCGGTGCACGCTGGCCAGCCCGGCTGGTGCAAGTCATCTTCCCAATGAACCATGCAGTTGGGCTGCGCAGCATGTGTGCCCTTGCTCGCTACCTCCTGCGCCCGTGCTTCCCTCCTTGCCACGCTCGCGCCGCTAACGCCACGCAGACATGCCCGTGGTCCGCTCAGACGACTTTACCTCTGACTTGGACGCGATCGATGATAAGCGATACGGCTTCCGCCCACCCGCACGGCTCGATGTAGACGAGAAGGAGGCGGCAGGTGTTTCGAACGCGACTGGCGTACGCCTCGAGCTCGAACCCGACCAGATCACAACCGACTCGTGGCGCGAGAAAGCCGGCGTCGACGAGGGCGAATATACACGCCTCCGACTAGACGAGGACAACGAAAGCGAGGAGGTGCACATGCGCACGCGCTACCTCTTCGACGAGGACAAGGCGATGACGCCTCTGTCCCAAATGCAGGCGACCAAGGAGCTGCTCACGGAGGGTCAGCGGATTGCGTATGTCGGTCTGTGTCAGCTTATTGCGCGGCGCATGGTGCGTGACATGGGGCGCGGGTGGGAGGGGACGAAGGAGAAGGCGCGCCAGGCAAAGATGTGGAAGGGAAAAGGGCGGCCGCACGACGTGCCCGTCGTCGAGAGCGGCAGTCTCTGGATGCTCAAGATCATGGCACGACTGTACCAGCATATGGAGCTGAGTCCCGATGGTAAGTTCCCGCGAGGTGTTGGAATGGTCAATGCTGACACGCGCAGAGCAGCGCATGATCGAGAGCCTCGCTGAGCACGGTGTCGACCCAGCCGACCTCGTACCCGCACTCATGGCCACGCATACAGTCAAGAATCCCGAGTTCGACCCCGAAGCCAAGCGTCGCGCAGATCTCAAGATCGAGGAGGATTGTCTCGCTGCTGTGCCCGAGGAGCAAGAGGATGATGACCCCGCACCACCATACGAGGAGGCGGTTAAAACACCACCCGCGCACCAGCCAGCCTCACCCTCTCCCTTGCCCTCTCCCTCGCACGAGCTTCCTACGTCCCCAATACAGCAGCCACGCGCATCCACCTCAACAATACGACCCATGCCGTCCCTCTTCGACGACGAGGGCGAGGTGACAAGTGTGCCAGCGACTAAGCCACCACCTCGCAGCACGTCGTTGAGACCCATGCCCAGCCTCTTCGATGATGACGGAGACATCGGGGCCTCTTCCTCACCCTCCCCATTACCCCGGTCCGTTGAGGACGAGGGAGACATTGCGGGAGACATGCACTCTGCATCACGCTCACCGCGCCTCTCATCTGACAGTCCAGGGTTGCTCGAACCGCGACGCTCGTCGGATGGGCGCCGCTCGTCCGAAGGACGGAGGTCAACCGACAGCCGAAGGTCGTCTGCGGAACACAGGAGGAACACGGAGGCACCGACGGAGCAACCCGAGCCGCCGTCCAAGGCAGTTGAGACAACCCCCAAGCCCGAGCAGGCACCATTAGACGGCGGCGAGGATTTCCAGGCGATGCCAGCGCTGCCGGGCGTCTCAACATCTCTGACAGCTGCAGATGAAATGGTCACCTTAGACATCCGATGGACGGTTGTAAGTCACCTCACAAGCCACGCAATTGACAATCACGCTGACCCCAGCTTTGTGATCTATTCCTCGTACTCATTGCCGACTCGGTGTACGATTCGCGTTCGCGCGCTTTCCTGGAGCGCGTCGCCAACGCACTCGGCTTCGTGTGGCTCGACATTGTCCGCTTTGAGAACCGCGTGACAGACGCGCTCGAAATTGAGGAGAGTGTGTCGCAGCTGGAGCAGGGCGACGTGATTGAAAGTCGGAAGAAGAGAGGCAAGACACGTCGCTACGCGCTGATGGGCGCTGCCGCGGCCGGCGGAGCGCTCGTGATTGGTCTCTCGGCAGGCCTACTTGCCCCAGTTATTGGCGCTGGTCTAGGCGCCGCCCTCGGTGTCGTTGGCATCAGTGGAACGGCGGGATTCCTCACAGGTGTGGGAGGTATCACGATGATCACTACCACAGGCGTGCTTACTGGAGCCAATATTGCCGGCAGGGGCATGGCGAAGCGCACGCGTGAAGTGAGAACATTCATCCTCAGGCCACTGCACAATAACAAGCGTGTATCCTGTTACATCACCGTGGGCGGCTTCATGGCAGGCAAGGGCGACGACGTGCGCCTTCCGTTCTCCGTGCTGGACCAAATCGTTGGCGACGTATTCTCTGTGTTGTGGGAGCCTGAGATGATGGCTGAGATGGGTAACGCCATCGCGATCATTTCGAACGAAGTATTGTCGTCCGTTGGGCAGCAAATTCTGGCCGCCACAATTGCCGGTGTGCTCATGAGTGCCCTCCAGTGGCCAGTGTGTGAGTCGCTTGTTGTTTTATTCCGCTGATTCCAGTGCTCGCCAAGCTCGGATATCTCATCGACAACCCGTGGTCCAACGCCATGGACCGTGCCAAGGCTGCCGGCCTGGTCCTCGCCGACGTGCTAATTGAGCGCCACGTCGGTGTCCGCCCCACCTCGCTCATCGGCTTCTCGCTCGGTGCGCGAGTGATTTTCTACGCGCTCCTCGAGCTATCGCGCCGCGGCGCGTATGGCATCGTACAGGACGTGTATCTCTTTGGCGCAACCTTCACGGCGAATCGCCAGACGTGGCTCGATGCGCGGAGCGTAGTCGGCGGAAGGTTTGTCAACGGCTTTTCGACCAACGATTGGATGCTTGGGTATCTCCTCCGAGCCGCCACAGGTGGTCTGCAGACTGTAGCAGGCTTGCGGCCCGTGGAGACTGTCCCTGGATTGGAGAACGTAGAGGTTACCGACCTCATCCACGGCCACATGAGCTATCGCACTGTGATGCCGCAGCTGCTTGCGCGCGTTGGCTTTCCTGTCACTGCGGAATACTTTGACGAACCAGACGTGAGCGAAACAGAATCAAGTTGAGCACGGCTGACCATAGGACCCCGATCTCGACCCGGACATCCAGGAGCGGTATATTGTTCAGGACGAGGAAGAGGAGGAACAGCGAAAGCAGAAGAAGATCCTCGGCATTTTCCCTCGCAAGAACAAGGGCAGCCGAAACAACTCGGGGAGGAGCACCCCGGCACGTAAGTCCGGCGATGTCGCGACGAGCTCCGCGACTCCGGCGCGGGAGGCCGACGACGACGACGATCTGCCTCCCCGCGAGGACCACCTCCCCCCTCGCGAAGAAGAGGCCGATCTCGGTGAGATGCCTCGTGCCTCGCATGACCCACGAGCCTCTGGCGACTCGCCGAAGACGTCGTCAGACGTGCCAAAGATATCATCACCTGACCCTGCCGACGAGGAGGCAGCAGTTCGGCATATTCCTAAGACGGCTGGATTTGACTTTGCGGCAATCGGCAAGGTGCTGGGCAAGGACCTGGACGTGTCCAAGATTGATCATAATCCGACACCTCCTGCCGAGGCGCGGTCTACGTCGCCTCTCAAGGTTCCTGAACGCACCGAGTCAGCGCCCCCACCCTCCGCCTCCCCTGCCTCCTTTAGCCATCCTGGTGCACCAAGAAGCAACACAGCCAACAGCTTCCACGGCTTGCCGGTCGAAGACGATGGCGACATTGCCATTATGGCGCAGAAGCATGCCGCGGAGAAGGAGGCCGCAGCCAGTGCGAGCCTCGAGATGCCGAGCTGGGACCGGCCTGCGTGGCCCGTTGAGGATAAGAAGAAGGCACCGTCCGTCTTTGGCTTCAATGCTTGGGCGTCTCCAGCCTCCGCCCAAAGCGGCTCGTACAACCAGATGGGGATGCGCGCGGCGCCGCCTGCGCGGCCCCACCCGCCCGACCTCATGGCCAACCCCTTCGCGAACCCGTTCGCATCAAATGGCGACGAGCGGTCGGGCGCGGGGGCGACGAGTCGCTCAGGGCAGCCGAAACGGCTGGAGGACGCGCTCGAGAACCCGTGGTAGGAGAGGCGCCTGGCGCTTAGAACATAGACAGGAGCTTTACGGAGCAACTAGTGGGCCTTTGGACGCTCTGCGGAGATGCACTTATTCACACAGGGCTGATGCGCGAGGCGAACGCGACATTCAGCAACGAGACATGGTGGAGATGGTTGAATAATGAGGCACGGCCCTGGGCCAGCTCGGTAGACCGCGCGCGGCGTTGATCGCTCGGAGCGGACCGAAGGGTGTTCGCCGCATGCCCCATTCCGACCTGCGTCTCCGCGGCCGACGTTGGGACCAAAGTTTGAATGGTGGCGATAAGATCTCTCGTCATCATGACGTCGGTGCACGTGCGCCCACGTGTCCCCTTCAAAATTCCGCAAACGCCACTTGATCTCCCGAGGCAGTCCGAGTGCGGAGGCGACACAATTGCCCGCCTCCGCCTGCGCAGCTTACGGCCACGGACGTCTGCTTATCCAGCATAGTGATTCTATCTGGTTGTGTCTGCCACCCACGGCCGCGGCCAACGTCGTCGCTCTACCAGCTGACCCCTGCTCACTAATGCAAAAGCTGCCAGCACACGTCGTCGAGGCTATAAGACGCGGAGCGGTGTCCCCTCTCACCTCTCACTATCAGTCAGCATCTTCACACAGCCAGCACAGCGGTACACATATCATCGGCACACCCCTCACTCTCACCCTCTCCCGGGCTACCAGTTCATATCGCATCATAATGTCTTTGTGAGCATTCCGGCCCCCTTACTCCTCCCCGCCCATGCTAACCCCAGCTACACGTCCCTCAAGACGCCGTTCGCGCTCCTCACGCACATCATCGCCTATGTCGTGTTTATCCTCTCCATCGTCCAGATCTGCAAGCACAAGGACATGTACGGCCAGCGCGTGGACAACTACGTGCCGGCCATCGTCGCGATCCTCGTCATGAGCACCCTCCAAACCCTCTACCACGTCGGGTACTGGCTGTGCGCGAAGCGCACATCGTACAGCATCGCCAAGGTGCTCATCGCGCTCGCCTTTTTCGCGTGCTTCAACTTCGGCGCCGTTGTCGCCCTCACCGTCCAGCGCCACGACTTCTGCAACCAGCCCCTCCCGGAGGGCCACTACGTCACCGGCGCCGCGTACACGTTCATGGACTGCCAAGGCACGATCCGCGGCATGATGGGCATGACTTGGGCCTTGTTTGGCATGGACCTCTTCTACATCATCTACCTCGGCGTGCTTACCCGCTACGCTGACAACGGTGCGGCGACGCCCGTCGGCCTCGTTGGCGAGGTCAACAAGGTCGCTGAGGACGAGGAGAAGGCTCCCGTCCACTAGACTCCGGCACTGGCGTCCCGTCACATCATCAGCACGAGGCCACCACAGCCTCCATCCCCATATTACCGTATATAATATGCATTCTTAGACATCTGCGAGGTATTGGTAGGAGTTGGTGGCACCATGATACAAGGCATTCGACCATCAATCGAAACGGACATGAGTCGACTGATCTACAACAAGGCGACGATCTCGATGACAGTTCTTCAGAGCCCCGGGGATGCGCGTCAGAGCGACGCGTCTCATTTCAGCATCGAAATTAGCTGATGTGGTAAGCTTTTAATCGGGTGACGCATGCCGTTGTTGCCAGACTGCCACATTCCGCACCTCCCACCTTGCTTACAGAAGACGAGAATCTTCTTCCTGATTGTGCTGCAATACGTTTCATCTGCGGCATTAACTATTTAGTCGCTGCCAGACCGAGAACAGAACGACATACAGAAGCTGCATCGATCTAGCGACCCACAAATACGACACAAAAATAGATATTTTACTTCCTCCTAGCCGACTCGAACGACTGACCTCGACATTACTAGTGTCGCGCTCTACCAACTGAGCTAAGGAGGATGTGATATGACTCTGTTTACGATGTGTTACAACCTGAGTCCAAGGTCTTCGTGTATGATTGCCTGTCTGTTTCGTGTTTGGGGTTTTATGCCACAGTGTGCAGTGTATGCACTCTGGTAACAAAGACTGAAAATGGACATAGTGAGCCCACAAAACATGCGACCTATGCTCCACCTCAACCATCCCTGCACACCTCACCCAACCCGCGACCACCTGCAGACAGTCTATGCATTATACTATGCTTTAACGACCTCGACGAGCGGCCCATTCCCGACGCCAGCCCACGACGCGCGCGGCGTCCACCCCTCGTCTGACTCGCCAGCCTCCCCCGTCTCCCGCTCCACCTCCCACCCGCCGAGCTGCAGCAGCCCGGGCTCGGTTACCCAAGCGCCGGTCTGCACGGTCGCGGCGCCGCCGGGCGGCAGCGTGCCCCGGTGCTCGAGTGCGCCGGTGTACAACACGCTCGAGGGGTACCGGGGCGGAGGGAGGCGCAAGATCCAGCGCGCCGGGAGGAGCGGGGAGCGGTTCTCGATTGTAAGCGATATGGGGAGCACGAGGGCGCTGGTGTCAGTGCCGGGGGGCCGTTCGACGTACTCTGTAAATGAGTGCAATACACGGCCGCGCTCGGCGCCTGCGACGCTTGCGCGCACGCGCACCGGGTCCCCTTCGTCCGCATACACTCCCTCGAGCACGCTGTCTGCCAGCGCGCGCCGCAGCCGCCCTGTCTCTTCGTACATCGTGCGTTTGGCGGGACTGACGTCCTCCCGCAGCCCTTCCACCAACGAGAACGCTGGTGCGGGCCGGATCCCGTGCGTGCACGCTATTCCGCCCCTTTCGCCGGCGGTCCATGCGAACGCGACGTCCAAGTCCAGTGGGTCAAACAACGGCAGGAGCTTGGGCACCATGTCCATCGGTAGGGCCGGGAAGTGCGTGCCCGCAAAAGCTAGGCGATGCGCCCTGCGCGAGGCCAGATAGCCGGGTGGCACGGCCAACTTGACTGTGGCTGGGTAAATGGGGCTGAGGTTGTCGCCGCGCAATAGATGACCCAGGTTCTGGACCAGGCCTGCCTGGGCCAGATCACCTGAGTATGGTTTTGGCGTCACGGATAGCACGACGCGCACGCTCTGGTTTGGGTAGAGCGTCGCCCCGCCGCCTCGGACGGAAGCGGCAAAGTATTCGCTCACGGCTACTGGCGGCTCGACCTGCAGCGGGACGTCGGCGTGGCTCGCGACCTCGAGAGAGACAAACCACCCATCCTTCGCCGGCCGGACCTCCGAGGCGATCGAGACAACACGGCGGATGTCCGCCGTATGCGCAATCTTCGCCGCGCCTGCTGTCCCGTCCGGCGTGGAAAAGGTCGCTAGGGCGAGCAGCTCGAGGCGCCCTGGTGTGGGATATGAGAAGCGAATTGGGATAGCGACGTCCTGCCCGGGCTTGATCGTCCCGGCGTGGACGCTGAATGGCCGGTTCGGGGAGATCGCATTAGGCACAGGACTCGGAATCGCCGTGTCAGAAAGCGATATGACCCCATAATGCGAGGTGAGGAGCTGCACGTCTTCGACAGGCAGCGCGCCCGAGTTGCGCAGCCGCAGCTCGGCGTCTACCACCTCACCAGCAAACACCGCGTCCGGCACGCCGATGATGTGTGCCGCCACGTGCGGCGCGCTGCTCTCCACGTGGACGGTGAGGGACGTGTCGGCCGCATACGTTGGCGTGATGCGCTGCGCCTTGGTCGTGTGCAATCTGCGCCCGCGGCGCTCGAGGCTCTGCGTCGTCGGCAAGAAACGGTGGAAGACGAACCGCGCGCTCTTGACAGTGAGCGTGCCCGGCGCCTTGGGCGTAACGGTCAGCGCGATTTGGCGGCTCTCGTAGGGGTCGAGCGTCACCTCTTCGCGCGTGCTCGCCTCCCCCTCGCCGTCCAAGTCAAGCGTGAGGTTGGCGAGAACAATCGGCGCATTGAGCGGGTTCGTCGCGACGAGCTCGACGGTGAACTCCTCCCCGACGGCCGTCACGATCCGCTTCGCGTCCGGCAGCACCGATGCCGGCTTCTTCCCCTTCCGGTCCCAGTGGGCCAAGACGCGCGCGTCCAGCGCCGCCCATGCGTCCTTGCTGCCAGCCCCGCTGCCCTCCGCCGCAAGCACTATGCGCGTCTTCTTAACATCAAACACCGGCGTCGGGAGATGCAGCTCGCCGGCCTTGGCAAGCTGCTCAGAATTCAGCGAGAGCTGCTCATACGCTTGCGCCAGATCCTCGAGTACCATCCCCTGCGTCCCTTGTGCTGCGAGGTCGTCGCGCGTAAGCAACTTGAGAAAGTGCTCGACCGCGACGTCGCTCTCGCCAAGCGTATACGCCTGTCGCCCCAGTGAGTGTTCGACACGGTCACGCACCGCGCCCCACTTGGCGTCGCGCAGCAGCGCGGCCGCCTGCTCCAGACACCGACGCGAGTACTGCTTCTGCCGTCAGCTCGTCTCTCGTCGCCAAGCTCACCAAGCCAGCCTTCTCGTACCGCCGCGCAGCCATGACGAGGTGGAAGGCCTGCCGCCGCCTCCCGCGATGGCGCTTGCCGCCGCGCACATCCGTCGCTGCTGCTTCCTCAACGACCACGGCGCATGGCACCTCGTCGGCTTCGCCCGCGGCGCGGACCAGCGCGGCTCCGACGCCGCGCCATTCGTTGATAGCCTTCCACGCCTCGTAGTATAGCACAGTGATGCGCAGCGCATCGAGCTGCACCTGCCCCGCACCGCCTCTGGACTGGTACGTCGCGACGGCCTGCTCCAGCCACGAGCTGATCTCGGTGTGCTGCATCGTCGTAATGTTGACGCGTGTGCTTGGTGGGGTGTTCGGCATGAAGTACGCCTGGCCGAGCAGCTGCGCGAGACCGTACATCTCGGTCGCTGCGGCTGCATACCGCCACGCGCGGTCCTGAGCGTAGTCCTTGCGCAGGCTGTCGTACACGGTACTGGCGTATCTGTAGTCGCGAAGCATGAATGCGAAGTCACCCAGTCGGCGGGAGAGAGCCTCAATCGACGACGCCGCGTAGTATCCCTTGACGGCGTTGTAGCCCTGGTGCGTATTAGACGGGGCTGGTGACGCTGGTCGCGAGCCGAACAGCTTGCGCCCCGCGCCGAAGAGGCGACCAGTGATGCCGCGCCGATTTGTCTGGTACGCCTCGTTCCACTCGCGGACGCGCGCCTCCATCCACGGCACAAGCGACTGTACGACGAGCTCGCGCACAAGCGCGATGAGCGCTTGCACGTCGTCCGGCGTCAGTTTGGCCGCGTAGCGCTTTGCTTTCCGTTGGTCGACGCCGGCCTCGTGCGCTGCAGCCGCCATCGGCGAGAGAGTAAGCGACGACATGGTCGACGCGTACAGCTGCGAGAGGGCGCACGGGTCCTCGGCTGCCGCGAGATCCAGCGGCGCCGTCCCAGCATGCGCCGTCAAGTCTGGCGACTCGAGGGGCGGCGTGCTGCCAGTAATCGTGCGCGAGTTAACAACCAGCAATGTCGAGTGCGGCCCATATGCTTTCTTCACCTGTGCCAGCAGCTCTTGCGCCCTGCCGTCAGCCCAGTTGTGGATCGACTCACGCCTCGAGATCCGGTCCCATCTTGGAGACGTCGTGCACGACCACGAAGAACTTGAGCACCTGCACGCCGTCCATCCACGGGGCGGCTTGCGCGCCCGTCCCCACCGCCTGTCCGTACATTTTTTCGTACATTTTTGTCAATGTGTTGAGCGGATCTGGGGTGGAGGTAGAGATGGCGAACAGCACGCCGACGGGGTGATTGAACGTCTCGTGCGGGGCCAGAGGGCGCGAGTTGAGCAATAACGCTCGTGTAACAGGGTAGTGTTGTTCCTCGTCTGTCATCAGCTCACTGCCGCAACGTCTCGGCTCGAACGCACCTGGCTGGTGTTTTCCTACACATGTCGAGATCAAGTCGACGACCATCTCCGGTGCGGGCGACGCACTCCCTGGCGCGCCGTACACGGATGCATAAGAAACGAAGCGCAGCGGAAACGTTGGATGCACCGTCGGGGTCAGAGTCGAGGACATGATCTGGACTGTCTGTCAGCTTGCTCGGACGCAGACGCACCCCGCTCCGTGCCCCCCTCCCATGGGCGCAGGAGCTCGTCGAGCCCGCGGCAGCCGTTGGCGGCGCAGCTGTCGGTGACATCGTCACTTGCGAGAACGGCGACCCGCGGCGATAGGCTCTGGACAATCGAGAGCGGCGGCGAGGGCATATCTCGATACCGCTCTCTTGGAGTATGATGGAATATGAGTAGATGGCCAAAGTGCGCGTCTCCATCGCTCGAAACGCGCCGTGACGTCGGCGCAAGAGCCACCAAACAAGCCATGTGGCCGTTATTCCGCCCGCCCTTTATGCGCGCAGGCGGAATCAGAAAAGTCCGGGCGAAAGCGCCTCTCCTCGATCTCCTCGTTTTGACGAGCTCTCGACCTCATTCACGCCGACGCCGAAGCCAAGCCCCGCCATGTCGCTCCGCTCCGCCGTCGCCTCGGCATCCCGTCCGCTCGCGCCGCGCTTCGTGCGCGCGGCCTCGACCAAGGCCAAGAAGCCCGTCAAGCCCAAGAAGGAGGAGCTCGACCCCAACTGGGTCATGCCCGAGATCCACCTCGGCCGCACCCACCCCTCGCGCTACGGCGACCACTACGAGAACGCGCTCGCCTCGGACATGCTTTACATGACGTACGACCACCGCTCGTGGGAGTCGGCCGCGAAGGCGGCGTCGGCGGCGCTCGCCAAGGCCGCTGAGCCCCGCGTCGTCACGGGATACGAGGCGAACCGGCCCGTGCCGCCGCCCAAGGGCAACCGGCCGCCGAAGCCCATGAACCGCGCGCTCGTGCCCGACGAGGTTGTGCATCTCGAAGCGATTACGGTGCACACGATGGTCAAAGAGGCGATTGGGGACAAGAACGCGCTCTTGAGCGCTATCATGGCGCTGCGCGCCATCTCGGGCGAGACAGAGCGCGGCGGCGGCCGCACCGGCGCAAGCGGCGTCCAGGTCGTTGCGTCGCGTACAGGTGCTGCGGCGTTCAAGCTGCGCGCCGGCATGCCCGTCGCGGCAAAGGTCGAGCTCCGCGGAGAGGCCATGTACGACTTCCTGCAGAGCCTCGTCGACTTTGTGCTCCCCCGCATCCGCGAGTTCCCCGGCTTCGTCCTCCCCCCTATGAGCGCGAGCAAGTCGTCCCCGTCCTCCCTTGCCGGTGTCGTCGCCCTCGGTTTGCCTCCCGCTGCCATGGGCCTCTTCCCCCAGATTGCGGCCAACATTGACGCATACCCCAAACTCCACGGTTTCCACATGTACTTCAAGACGAATGCGCGTGGACGTGATGCGCAGGAGCATGCGCGCGCGCTGCTCACGGGGTTCAGGATACCATTCCACAGGAAGTCGTAGACATATGCATTACTCACGGGTCTGAGGCAGGGGTTATGAGCAGGAGGGAGCGTGGCAGGAGGAGAGTAGCGGGAGCGGGGGCAGCAGGAACGAGCGTAGCAGGTAAGAACGGGAAGAAAGAATGTGATGCGGCGCAGGAAGGGGACGATTCTGTCTCTCAGTAGCGCAACAGGGTGCCCCATCACTTGTGCAGATTACACTCAGCCAACATAAGAGACCGCCCGCACCACCTCCGACCCATCTAAGCAATACATGATCCTACAACACTACGCGTCGACGTCCATCCCGCGCAGGGCCTGCACGCCGCCCGCCTTCTTCACCATGCGCTTGATCTCCCCCGGCGTCTTCTGCCACACATTCAGCTTCCTGTCGCGCGCCATGGAAGTGTAGTCGTCGTCGTGCGCGCGCACCAGCTCCGCGAGCCACACATGCTCCTGCGACGACGTGTGGCGCTGCACGGGCGCCGCGGAGGCCGCGAGTGCCTCGAGGTCTGGGATTAGCACTGCACAGCGCAGCACGAAGCCAGCGCGTGACTTACCCCGCACGACCTGCGTCTTCGCAACCACAGGCTCGGGCGCTTTCTCTTCCGCATTCAGCGGCTTGGGTTTCCCGTCATCTTCCTCGTCGTCGTCGATGATGATGTCGATGACATTGCCGTCGTCGTCGCGCACGATGCGCCCGAACCCGATCTTGGGCGCCGAGGCCTCCTCCGTCGGCGGGAGGAGGGGGAGCTTGACGCGCTGGTTGCGCTCCGGCTTGCTCGGGATCGGGATGGTGGGGAGGAGGCCGAGGGCAGCGTAGCTGGGGTCAGCGAAGAGGGGGATGAGAGGCAGGCGAGTAACGCGCGGTCGAGTACGGACTGCGCCCATGAACGACGCACTTCTGGTACACCGTCTTCTTCTTGTCCCAGGCCTTCTGGAGAGTCTCGGGGCCGCGCAGGGGGGGCGCCTTCTTGAGCTTGGCGTGCATGCGCTTCTTCTGCGCGAGCGACGGCTTGGTCGACTTGTGCGACTTGGCCTTGGAGCGCTGGCGGGGGTTGGCCATGGCGAGACGAGTAGTCAGACGATACGAGGAGCTGCAGATGTTGAGTGGCAAGTGGAGGTCGCAAAATATCGTCGTGCCTGAAGATGGAGTGGTCTCCCACGGTGTGATGTAGGATATAGGTGTACACGGGCGGATATATCCGGCTGGATGCTCTTGCTCGACAATGAGCAGCAGGCAACATGCAGATCAGGCCTCAGCTGGAGAGCTTCAGGCCGACCGCCCCGCGGAGCCTCGTTCCAGAGCTGGAGCACCACGGTGACTCCCCCGCTTCCCGCTTGATCAGATCCACCGCACATCTCATGTCCGGACGCCGGGACATGTGACACTTATCGGATCTTTCAACGTAGCCGAGATTTCAGGTGACACTGCAGCGGTCGTCGCAGCCGGGTGGCGGCGGGGCCTGTGGGGGCAGGTTGGCATGTACCGGAGTGTCATGAGCCGGCCAGCTTCTCCAGCACCGCTCCTGCGTCGTGAGCAACCCCCGGCTCGCCCTGCTATACCGCCCTGCCCCCTCCCAACATCATCAAGCTTGGTATCAAATGCAGATTGAGATGTCGCAATACAGACGCTACAGACCACTAGCTCCAGACATCGGTCATGAGACGGTTGCGGTCCTTAAGGACCTTGAGCTCCTTGGCGCCCTCAACTTCGGGGGTGCCGCCGCGGGCCTCGGCGAGCATGCGGATCAGGCGGTCTTCGACGCTCTTCGCCATGTTCTTGGCGTCGCCGCAGATGTAGATGTACGCGCGCTTCTCCAAGATAAGGGGGGCAAGCTCGTGGCGCAGGTCCCAGATCAAGTCCTGCACGTAGATCTTGGAGCCATCGGGCTTGCGGTTCGGCCCGCGCGAGAACGCGTTGTGCATCTTGAACACGGGGTCCAGCTCCTTCAGGTAGCCGGGCCACTCCTCGCGGTACAGGAAGTCCTCGTCTTCGCGGCGGCAGCCGTAGAAGAGGTGGATCGGGGCCCAGGACTCGAGCGCGTTCGCGGCGTCCGCACCAGCCTTCTCGCGCGCCTTCCGTGCCAGCGCAACGCGCTCTTGCACGAAGCCGCGGAACGGCGCGACACCGGTACCGGGGCCGATCATGATGATGGGCACCTTGGGCGAGGTCGGAAGACGGAACGTGGAGCGGCGGATGTGTACAGGGACACGGTAGATGTTGTCCTTGAAGTGGAAGTCGCGGGGGCCAGAAATCTTGTAAGTGGGAGCAAGGCCATCGAGACGGATGCTGCCGTCGGCACCTGCAAGACCACCGAAGTGAGCCTGGCCGTTGCCGTTCGCGATACCGTTGGGTGTGCCGCTGCGGCTGGCCTG
Organism: Cutaneotrichosporon oleaginosum; assembly: GCF_008065305.1. Lineage (NCBI taxonomy): Eukaryota > Fungi > Basidiomycota > Tremellomycetes > Trichosporonales > Trichosporonaceae > Cutaneotrichosporon > Cutaneotrichosporon oleaginosum. Next base: position 1,902,817 of record NW_027072175.1, on the reverse strand, counting down.
CATGACGTGGTGGATGAAGTTGGTCGAAAGGCCGTAAACCCAGCGAGAGTTGTTGTCGTGAACCTTGGACTGGGTCGAGGCGTACTTGAGGACGACAGCGGTGACGTGAACGGCGGACGGGTAGAGCTTGGACGAAGACGAGATCGAGTAATAGCGGGGCTGGAGGCGGGGGACAGTGGACACGATGCGGTCGAACGGAATCTCCCATCGCGTGACGTTGTCGAATGGCGGGTTAAGCTTGTCACCAGCAGCAGCCATGAGGACCTCGGCGAGGGTGAGGCGGGGGCCGTCGACCTCGTCGTGGTACGCATCCTTGTCGTTACCCCAGCGCGTGAGCTTCTCCTTTGCCTGCTCGTTGGGCGCGTAGCGAGCGAGGAAAGCGATGGTCTGGCGCGAAGCGGTGGCGGCGATGTCGATGTAGTGTCGGAAGATGGCCTCGTAAGTCGCGGGAGTGGGGAAAGGAACCTTGGCAAGAGCGGGGTCAAGCGAGACAATGTCGACGACAGTGCCGCGCTTCTCAAGAAGGCCGAGGACAGTGAAGATACGCTCAACCTCGAGGTCGGGGTTCGAGGGCCAGACGCCGACGTGGTCACCGTGCTGATAGGTAAGGCCGGACCCGGTAAGGTCGAACTCGATGTGAACGCAGTTGCGCTCGCCATCGACGGCGAAAAGCTCGCGAGTGGTGAGGACCGGGGAGGCATACGGGTTCTTCGAGTTGTACGAGCCGACGGGCGTCGAGGCACCCGAAGTGCTGGCCAAAAGCGCGCGCGAGGACAGTTCACCGTGGTAGACCTTCTTCATGTCGGGGGTGACCTCGGTAACGACAAAGTCGGCCACGTCGCCGGCGCCGCCTTCCTCAACGTTCATGCGCTTGGAGAACTCATCCCACATGGGGTCCTTCCACTCGAGGTAGTCCTCCTCGAGGGCCTTGTCGTCGTCGCCTTCGCCGAGCGTGCCGATACGGTGAGCGCCGAGAGCCTGAAGCTTGGCGTCAAGCTTGCGGCCAACACCGTTGAAGTGCTCATAGGTTCTGTTGCCGAGGCCAAAGATCACGTAGTTGAGGTTCTCGAGCGAGTCACCACCCTGCGAGAACTGAACGTTCTCGTCCATGATAAACTCCCAGAATTGCTCGGCGTTGTCGGTCGGGTCACCCTCGCCGTAGGTTGCCATGACGAAGAAGATGCAGCAGTCATCGGGGACCTGGTCAAGGTTGTTGAAGTCATACTCCTCGGGGTCGCACACGAGCGATGAGAGGCCGTAGCGGGACTTGGCTTCCTTGGCGAGGCGGATCGAGTACTCTTCAGCCGTACCAGTCTGAGTGCCGTAGAAGACGACGCAGCGCTTGCCCTGCACGCGTGAGCTCTGCTCATCTCATGGAAAGAAAGAAGCTCGCCACTAGCACTTACAGCACGCTTCATCTTGCCCACAAAGTCGCGAGGGTCGCCGTCCTCTTCATCGCCGCCTGCTGCTCCAGCACCGACCGCGCCGACATGGTGGCTCTTCTTGCCGCCGATGAGGGGAAGAGACTCGCGGAACCAGAAGAGGAGGGGGAGGAGGACGGCGAGTGCGATGATGAAGAGGTCCACTTGGGACGCCATGGTGGAAGGGGAGCTAGTAGCTGGCGGGAGATGCGAGAAACAGGTGCCCAAGGAAAAGAAAGAAAGAGGTGACCGAAGTCGACAGAGGGAGAGGAGTGTGGATGGAGTGATGAAAGAGATGATGATGATGTGGATGGATGGAGTGGGGTACCTTTCCTTGGCTGTATGTATTCGTACGATCGCATCAAGCGGCCCCGAAACCCTTGATCCTGCGAGCCCTCCCCCGTGCCATTCCAGCCAAGCAAGCAAGACCTAGCATCTGTGACCATGTGAGTCTTGTGATCTCTGAGCCTGGACGGGACGTGTCTCTTGGATCTTGGAGCAGGAAGGAGAGCGCTCGCTTTGCCTTCGGCTTGCGGCTTGCGGCTGACGGCGGGCGGCGTGGGCGGCACTCCTCTAGTGCCCCACTGCTCGTCCATCGCCCATCGGACCGCGTCCGGGGGCCGGATAAACATGGCAACCAGAAAAAAGTGGCTGGGCGGGGCACCGGAAACGCGGACACGAACTCTCCGAGGTCAAAATCGCCCGCGCTTACCTGCGGAGCTCCATCTGCTCCCGCTCTCACGTGGCTTTACGGAGATTGGGTGATCTCCACATCGCCACGTCTTTCTCACATGGCAGATCTGCTTCCGCTCGCCCTCCATCACAGCTGGTCCAACCTCGCAACTTCATGACGCACCTCGATCTCCCTCCCATTGTTGTTGACCCACCCCACACCTCGCATCCAACACCCCGTCGAGTCTGCCCCTGGTGCAGACACGGCCTCACAATCATTCACCATGGCCCCCGCAGCCGTGTCGGGGGCCGACCCCGGCGACGATGACTCTCTCACGAGACAGGTCAAGCTCGCAGCCCGCGCTGCCCGGTTCAATCAGCAACTCGAAGGCAACCGGTACAAGGAGGTGAACAATCATCTATGACACCAGGCTGACAGCAGCTCGAAGAAGCTCGCGTTAGAGAGCGCGAGGCCTTCATCCAACAGGGCAAGATAACCTCTGGCCAAACCGACTTGACAGGCGCCGTTGACCTTCGCGGGACGTGTGAGGACATGTGCTCATTGTATGAGCGCGAGTTCCGCGAGTATACGCGCGAAATTCATCCCTTTGAAGCCGTGAGCTGGCTTTGTGGAAACCATACTTAGGCTAACGACAGACCCCTCAGCGCCGAATCGACCACTCCAAGGCTGTTGCAGCCTACACTCGGTCTGACGCTGGTGCCGGGCATGGCACAGCCACCATCCTCCCCTCGGATCTGCGCACGCCCTCAGCCCTCGTCGTATGTCCTCGACTGCCTCTCCCGAAACTTACCCCAGCGCTCCCTCGACTACCTCGTTGACGAGATCATGAGCCAGCAGCCTCCGCCAAATCCCAATGCAGTCAATCCGCCAGCTCCTACTCCTCGACGCGCGCTAGGCTACTCCTCTGGCTTTATTCGAGACCGCACCCGTGCTATTCGCAAGGAGTTTTCTCTCCAGTCAAGTTGGGGTCATGTCGAGGCTATAGCGACGTTCGAGCGCATCGCGCGATGGCACATCCTCTGCCTGCGCGAGCTCCAGGAGGAGACCGGCACCAACACCGACATGCACATCGACAACGCCGAACTGGGGCGCTGCTTTACCTCTTTGCGGCAGCAATACAACGACCGGCGAGAAGAGACGGGTCTCGACATGCCGTGCGCCAATGAGCCCGAATTCCGTGCCTACATGCTCATCTACGATTTGGCAAGCAAGTCGGTGTCGATCCCCATTTCAGAGTTGCCCCAGGTCATCCTCGACCACCCTCTCGTGCAGCTGGCCTGGAAGATCCGGCAGGCCGCGCAGCGCAACTTTGACTCACAGAAAGAGGGCTCGAAACTCAACGCCGAACTCGGGGCCAACCTTATCACTCGGTACATCCGCCTGATCAAGCAGGACCACGTACCGTACCTGATGTCTTGCCTGGCCGAAGTTCGTCTCCGCGACATGCGGCGGAGCGCAATCCGAGCGCTAGTCCGCACATATCCAGGTCTCAAGAACGACGAGCCCATCCGCCGCGACCAGAGCGGCGCCATACTCGAGCGCAAGATGGTGCTGATGCCAACACTGGACCGTTTGTTGGGAGCTGAGGAGCAGGAAACTCTGGAGACGGCATGGGACGATATTGAGCCCGTGTCACGACATCCTGACGACGAGGCGATCGCTGTCGTGCAGCGTTTCAACATCAGAGTATACCAGGAGATGGGGGACCCTCGCCCCATGGGCGCACTCATCAACCTGCGATCACCCTACAATGGTGAGTCGCAGGTCTTCTGAGTCGAGAGATCTGACTTTAGACAACAAGGACGCACCCTTCACGAGACGGTGGAAGCTGATTTCGGACAAGCAGCCCTCTTCATATGCCGAGGTTGTCAACGGTCGCGCGGGTGTTGGCATCTCCGGTGGACCCGCTGCTCAGCCCGCATCAGTCGCCCCTCCACCGCCTCCACAGCTTCATACCCAACAGCGTGCGACTATAAAGTCCGCTCCCACTCCCAATGGCGCCGCGTGGCCCACTACCTCTGTCACTCCTCCAGTGCCCACCGGACCCACTGAGTCCGCGAGCGCCTTTGGCACAGGGCGGAGCGCTTTCGGTACTACCCCGGCCAGCGCCTTCGGGCCGAGCGCGAGCTCTTTCAGTGCCTTTGGGCCAAGCGCAGGCTCCGCTAGTGCTTTTGGGCCGGCTAAGAGCGCTTTCGGGACCCAAACGTCTGTGCCCTCCACGAGCGCCTTCGGCGCTGCCAAGAGTGCCGCGTCGAGCTCCAATGCGCCAGCGCCAGCCATCGACTTCAAGCCCAAACCGAGCTCGTTACAGGCAACTGCTCCCGCCTTCGAGCCGTCCAAGAGGGAAGAGACGAAGCCCGCGGCTCCAGCGGCCTCAGTCCTTTCAACGGTCAAGGCCGTTCCCGAGTGCTTCAAGCCTGTCGCCCCCTCAGACCCCGCAGCCGCTCCTACCACCGCCCCGGCCCCCAAGCCTGACTTTTTTGCGAAGACGGACAACGAGGGAACAGAGCCCAAACCCACGGCCCCACTCTTCAGCAAACCAAGCTTTTTCGACACCACGCCGAGGCCCACACCTCCACCAGAATCTGGGCCATCCAAGGCCGCCATGCCTACTTTTTTCTCCTCAAGCACAGCGCCAGTGACAGGCACGGTATTCTCGTCGACCTTGCCCAGCCCACGGCTGACCTCGCCACCTGATGTCACTCCAACACGCACACCACCCGAGCCAGCGATTCCCAGCATCCAGGTCACACGCGCGTTCATGCGCAAGCTGCCCTCGATCTTGAGAGACGAGTTGATCTCCGAAGTCGTCAAGGAACTCATTAACGATAACGAGGCGGCATTACTTGAACTTGTGAACGAGCACGAGGCAGCAGCTGAACGGCAGCGCTCTAAATTAGAGCGTGCAGGGCTGGTTAAGCAGCGGGCAAGACAGGTTTATGACCAGCTTCTGGCCGAGCACGTCCAATGCGAGCTGTTTGCTGAGTGGTTTTACGACATGCGGGCACAGGTGTTCGCTTTCGCTATCGCACGGAAGTGGTTGGCGTGGACGAGGAGAAGGGCAGAAATACGTGCCAGCGCCGCGCGGCAGCGTGAGCAGGATCGGCACCAACTCAAGAGCATTGGCCTAGCAAGATCGCACAGCTACGTCGACTGCGCCACTCACGCCACATCCCGTTCACGCTCGGTTCGCTCTGGTGCGCCGTCTCTCATAACGCTCCCTGAACAGGTCGATGTGTCTCAGAACAAGTTTCACAAGCTGCAGGAAATGCGCCGCAAGTTCTTCGACAGTGACTCTTCGCTTTTCAAGACCATTGCCGGGCACGTGGCGCCGCTCATCCAGCCCGCTCCCAACGAGGACACCTTGTGGGAAACTGTCCTGCTGACGGCGGGGCAGTCGGGTTCGCCAGCAGGCGAAAGCGCGTCTGCATGGCTCACCTCGAAGCTCATGACGCCAAGGCGCGGCTCGCGCGTCCATGACGGTGTGTATTATCAGGCCGACGTCGGCTTCCGCTCATGTGCGACCGACGTGCGCGGATACTTCCCTGGCTCGTCGAACACGGGACTTTACGTCTTTGAGGCGCCGCTCATCACTCTCAACACGGCCGCGAGATCGCGAAACATTGATGATGCGGGCGACAGGATCGAGGCTGCGTCGAGCGCAATCCAGCAGGGGTCGCGCTATCGAGCAGGCCTGATCATCCTGACCTGGGAGCCCGAGACGCTCGAGGAAGTCGTCCAGCGCCTGGGTATCGAGCACGACATTGAGCCATTCGAACACGTCGCCGCCGTGTCGATACACAATCCCGAGACATTTGGCGCGCTCTTTGCCGCAGCGCTGCGAACTGTCGTTCCCTCCGACCCGCGCAAGTCGCAAGTTGTCGTTCCATTGCAGCGCGTTGCAGACCGGACCGCGCAGGCGTACCAGGAGCTCCTGCATGTCGCGGAGAACCTGTTCCGCGAGTTCCCCACGGAATCGCGCCTGGTCGCCACGACGTTGAAGGCAGCGTGCGACCTCCTCTCCTCGCTTCCCAATGCGATTCAGGACCAGCTCGACGGGTTTGGCGAGGCCGACGAGTCGACGTACGTCCCCTTCGACTTTCCGCCGTACACGCCACCGGCGGATACGAGCGCGGCGGGCGTAGCCGAGAGTCTACAGACATACATGGCTCAGCCTGAACTTGGCGCCGGCGTCGCGATCGTGAGCGCCAAGCTGCGCGACGCGGTAGCGCACTCCCAGCCTCTGCCGTTGCGAGAAGCATTCGACGCGCTCGGCACTTACGTCGCCGACAGCGTGCGCTACGCCACATTAGGGCTGAAGCAGTGGTACGATCCTCCACACCACCTGCATGCCGCGCAGAGGGTGGAGGCGAGCATCATGGAGGACGTGCAAGCCGCCGCTGAGGCGGCGGTGCACGCCCTTGCGCAGGAAGGGTTGTGGGAGCGAGCGCGGGCGACCGCCCTCCCTCCCAGTCCGCCACTCACGCCGAGCACGGCCACGAGCGGGATCAAGCGCGCGCGTGAAGAGGACGCCTACGATCCCGTCAAGGCTAAAGCTGCGCGCCTTGCCGCGCTGATAGCTGGTGCCAAGCAGGGGCTGAAGGCCAGCCAGGCGGTAGTGGGCGCGGCGGAGAACGGCAAGAAGTGGCGCTTTTATTGATAGCGGTGCATGTAGATTGTAACAGCATATGCATGGGAGGACATGGAGTTTGGTTTTGCGGTGATTGAGAAGACGCATAGCAAGCGAGGGGTTTCTTAACGAGGGCATACACAACAGCGCGCTGGACCAAGACACTCCAGCTCAACTGGCATACTCGCAGCCAGGCCAAACATGAATAGAATATGATGCATAGGTGACAGTTAGTTGTCAACAGCATGCGCGCGCACGGGCGCGCGCAGCGCGCTCACATCGTCGACCTCGACTTCGTGCACCTTGCCCTGGAAGAGGTACCGCACGCGCAGCCGCTTGTTCTCGCCAATGCACGGGTCGTAGAACCCGAGGAGGTTGTGCTTGGCCGGCCCGGCGGGGATGTAGAGCTTGCTGGAGGCGACGAGCGCCTGCAGCGGCACCGTGACGTCGATGAGGACGGGTGCGCCGTCCTCGGTCTCGTCGCGCAGCCCGCGCGGCGTGAACGCGCTCGCGCGCCCGTAGTGCGCATCGAGGATCACGAGGCCGTTGCGCGCGCGCTCGGACTCGGCGCGCGCCGCCGCCGTCCGTTCCAGCAGCAGAACGGCGTCGGCCGCCTCCTGCCGCTTCTGCGCAATGTAGTCGGCGTGCTCGGCGCGCAAGCGCTTGATGCGACTGGGGTTAGGTTCTGACTCGGCGAGTCCGAGGCGGGCGCCCGCGGGCTACGCCCGCTCCTCGCCCGACTCACCGCTCAATCCGCTTCTGCTTCCGCGGCACCATCCACCAGTGGTAGAACCCTGCCCAGCCTGCAATCGGCAGCACCGTGCTCCAGAACACGACGCGGGGGTTGGCGTCGAACGAGAGCAAGATGGGGATGCGGATACGCTGCCCCACGCGCCCAAAGTGGAAGATGAGGCGCACGCCCGACGTCGCGAGCTTGATCATGGCCCCGACGCGCGTGTTCTCCGTAACTCGGGCTGTGCCGTCCACGAAGCCGTGCGCGCCGTCGATAAGATCCAGCCCCGCGCCGAGCTTGAGCCGCAAACCCGCAACGAACGTGGTGTAGTCGGCACTCACGCCCGTGCTCGTGAGCCCCGCGGCGGCCTCGACCGTCCACCCGCCCTTGCCGCCGACGCCGACGTTCGTCGCGCCGACGGACATCGAGCCCATGTCCTGCAACGCCATTTCTTCGGGCATATTCGCGCCCCACGGCCCTAGCGCCCAGAATCCCGTCGAGTAGTTGACGAAGCCCGTGGTCGTCGGCCACAGCTGCCGCCCAAAGGTAAAGGTCAGGCGTGGCGGCACCGCCCAGCCCTGCGCGATCGCGTTGAGCGTCACGAACGTCATGTCGTCGTGTGTGTAGTTGGCCTTGAGCGAGGTGATGCGCGGGAAAAGCACCGACTGCGACACCTGCGCCCACAGTCGCGGGCTGAACTGGTGCCGCAGCGTGCCGCTCACGTTCGCGCCGCCGTGCCCGCCCATCGCGGCCATCGTGGACTCGACGACCACCTGCGTGTGGTCTGAAAGCGGCGTCTCGAAGCTGTGCTTGAGCGTCGTCTGGCCCACGGCGAGACGGCGCGCGCGCCCGATGATCGAGTGGTCTATTTTGCGGTCTGGGTCGTCGAAAACAGACTCGGGGAGGAAGACGCCTCGCGCGTCGAACGTGAGGTTGAGCTCGCCCTGGGGTCAGCAACTGAGGGCAGTGCCGTCGTCCACTTGATTCCCTCCTTGCTCAACAGCACGGCGGCACGACCTGTGCACAACCGTTCTGTTCTACTCGCCTCGACCACTCCTCCGCCACGCACACCCTGCGCGCCCACTCCTACCCACCTTGGAATTAACCAGCGCCTCGGCATCAAGCTTGCGCTTCACCTCGCCCTGGCGCGCATAGTGACGCCGCATCTGCGCGGGCGTCATATTACTCGGCCCGACCTCCCAACTAGTCCGGAGGCCCTCCTCGCCAAACATGTCGTACACGACGCGCCGTGCCGGATCGGAGAGCACCTCGTGCGCCCGCTGTATGTCCTGGAAGCGGCCGTGGGCGGCGCGGCGGCGCGCCTCGTCCGGCTGCTTGTCGGGGTGGAACTGCGCCGCGAGCGCGCGATACCGCGCCTGGATCTCGGCATGCGACGCGTCCCGCGGCACGTTGAGCAGCGCGTACAGGCCGCCTGAGGAAGCAGCGTCGAGATACTCCCGCCCCGTTTGCGCCGCGTCCACTAGTGGTGGAGCGGGCGGGGAGGGCGGGCGCAGCGGGCCGTCGGACCCGCCGGGGAAGCGGCGGTAGTAGGCTGAGGAGGGGCCGGGGTCGGTCGCGGCCATGGGGGGAGGGAGGTGGTGAGGAAGGAAGGAGATGCGCTCGGACGAATGTCGGACGTCATGCACCCAAGTCCGTGGCCGAGCACGTGGCTGTAGACTTAGAAGTGGGGCAGCGTGGATCTGGAGAGGTGTGGCACTCGTGGGCGGCCTCGGCGCGATAGCACTGGAGCATCAGTGAACACAGAGGGCGAGTAGAGCGAGCACTTGCATCTTATTCTGTGCCCTTGTGTCCCGTCTGCACATCAAAGACACTGTGGATATAATGTTGATAGATCGTTGACGGGGTTCTGACTAATATTCCGCTGCGCCATCAGTGCAACGACGGCAAGTGTAGTCGTGCACGACGCCTACTCGACAACCAGCATCATACAAACTTCAGAGTCGAGGGGAAGAAGAAAACCCGTCCACGGCTTGCCATCCATCCCCATCATCCCTCCATCTTCTTCATCTCCTCCATCTCCTCCAGCCCCCCATCTTCTCCACCCCTCCGTCCACCCTCCCGCCCCCCGTCCACCAAACCTGCCCCCACCCCATCAGCCCGCCTCGCCCCATCCCCCGCTATTCGCTACCCCATTCCATCGCGCCCCAATGTATCAGAACGCCTGTGATGCTGCGTGTGCCTCGTGCGGAAACGCGGCACCGGGAGCGTGTCTCAGCTGGGGATTCCGCTCGATTCAGTGGCATATCGCCGAGTAGATACGGTATGGAGACGACGTAGTCGGCGCTGCGGAGCGGGGGTGGCTCTGGCGCGTCCTCCTCCTTCCATTTCAGAGTAATCGTTCCCCAGCTCCCTCGACCCGTCGCCGGCCCGTGGACAGAACCCCAGTACTCCAACCACCTGCCGCCAATAACCCTCCCTGCTACCAATAATCCCCCTACCTCGCTCAGTCCCCCCCCCCCCCCCCCCCCTCCTTGTCTACTTGTACATCTAGAGTGAAACATGATACTACTGCAGCAGCGGCACAAGCACGCCCTCCTCTGCACGCATGGCCTCGCCGAGGCCGACATACTCCTGGAGGCAGGCGGGGTTGCGGAGTGTGGCGGGGTTGATGGCGGCGACGGGCGCGCCGTTGATGACCTTGCGGATGGGCACCTCGATTTTCTTGCCTGTAAGCGTCATGGGAATGTCCGACACCTGCACGATACGTGCGGGCACGTGGCGCGCGCTCCGCGCGCTGCGGATCGAGGTCTTGATGAGCTTGAGGCACTCGTCGTCGAGCGCCTTGCCGTCGTACATCTTGACGAAGAGGATGACCTTTTCGTCGTTGCCGCCGTCGACGAGGAGGCCGACGACGAGCGTCTCTTCGATGCCGCGCGCGGCGAACGCCGGGTTCTCCAGCACGCTGTAAATGTCCATGGGGCCGAAGCGGATGCCCTGGGGGTTGAGGACGCCGTCGGAGCGGCCGAGGAACACGAGCCCGCCAGAGTTGCCGGCGCGCGAGCGCGTGATCTTGACAAAGTCGCCGTGGTACCAGTTGCCGGCGTCGTCTTTGAAGTACGAGTCGAGGAAGCGGGCTTGCGCCGCGTCAATGTCGGCCTGCGCAATGTTCTGCCCGTCGGGGAGGTATTCGCGCGGCAGGGGCCAGAAGCCGACGGGCTCGATCGGGAACGCTTCGCGCACGATCAGCTCGCCCGGGATCTCGTGCGCGTCAGACGACGTGCTGTCGAGGTAGAAGCCGAGCTGGCGGCACTGGATCTCGCCCCGGTACACGGGCAGGGCGGTGCAGCGGCCCGCGAAGACGGAGCAGATGTCAGTGCCGCCCGACACCGAGCCGAGAAGCAAGTCTTGCTTGATGTTTGCGTAGACGTAGTCGAAGAGGTCGGCGGCGAGGGGCGAGCCCGTGGACAGGATCTGGCGCAGGCGCGCGAGCGCGTGCTTCTTCCCCACGTCCGGGTACACCTTGCTCACCATCTCAATGTACTTTGCCGAGGTGCCGAAGATGCTGACGCCGTGCGCATCGATTAGGTTCCAGCACGTCGCGGGGTCCTTGAGCGGCGAGCCGTCGTACAGCAGCACCGTGGCGCCCGTCGCCAGCCCTGCGATCAAGTACTGGTACATCATCCAGCCGGTGGTGGTGTACTGGAAGAAGACGTCGCCGCGGGAGATGTCGCCCTGGATGTGGTGCTCGCGCAGGGCATCGATCAGCATGCCGCCGCAGCGGTGGACGATCGCCTTGGGCTTGCCTGTCGTGCCGCTCGAGAAGAGGATCCAGATGGGGTCGTTGAACCCGATGCGCTCGTAGGTTGGCACGCCGGCGGGGTGGTTGACAAAGTCGGCCCACCGGTGCAGCTTGGTGTGCCCGTCATGCCATCCCTCGAGGAACTGCGAGACGCTGACCTTGTCGTCGAGCTCGTCTGGGAGGTGGTTGATGATGACCGTGTTCGCGGGCGGGTGCGACAGCGACGTGAAGAGGCGCGGCAGCAGTGGTAACAGCGGGTGGTGCTTCTGGTTGTACACGCATCCGTTTGAGACGACGAGGAGGTGGGGCTTGATCTGGCAGTTAGCATTAAGCATACCGAGACTGGAGGAGACTGCTGGGCACAGATTGTGCCGGTCCGCGGCCCGCGGCCCGCGGTCCCGGTTACAGCCTAAAGCCCGAAGGCCGTGACGCGACTAACCTGCTCAAGACGCTCAATCACACCGTCGACGCCAAAATCAGCTGCGGCCGACGAGAAGATGGCACCGAGGGAGGTAGTAGCGAGGAGGGTGACGGCGGCCTCGAGGCGGTTGCCGCCCCAGTACGCTACGCGGTGACCCTTCTGCACGCCTGCGGCCTTCATGCCAGCCTGGGCCTGGGCGACGAGGCCGACAAGCTCCTTCTGCGAGACCTCGCGCGGAGCAGGCTTAAAGTCTGAGGTGTGCTCGCAGGTGTCGATGATAGCGACGTCGGCGGGGTGTGCGGCGGCATTGCGGAGCTGGTTCTCGGCCCAGTTGAGGCGGGCATTGGGGAACCACTTGGGGTTGTCTTTGGGGCGAGCAGACTCGTCGACGTACGGCGCAGGCCCCTTGTCACCGATAACGCCTTCCCAGTCCCAGACCTCGCTCCAGAAGTCGCCGCGGTTGGCGCAAGACCAGCGCCAAAAGTCCTCGTAGGTGGAGAGCTGGACGCCATACTTTTGGCTGACGTGGGCTGCTAGCTTTGCGGACTGGGTTGACTCTGGGTTGGCGGGTGCCCAGAGCTGTTCGGGGTCTGTTGAGGTCATGGTTGTGGAGAGGGAGAGGGAGAGGGAGAGGGAGATGTAGATGGAGATGGAGAAGAGGAGCGAGGAGGATAGGCGAGGAGGACGCGAGGAGGAGGGAGGACTGGATGTCGAGATTGTGAGTGGGCCGGGAGTTCCGCTGAGTGGTTGAGTGGTGGCCGCCGGATCATCGTGGATCATCGAGGGCCCCGCGTAGTTTGACAACGGAATTTGGGGGGAAGGTGAGCGGGACGAGGTGATCCGAGCGATCCGAACTGGGCCATCTCGGCCCGTCACTTTCCGCCTATGATCATCACGGGTAAACCAACAGAAGCCCCACCCAGCCCAGCCTGCCTCGCCTATCTCGCGTGGGAGGGTAGGTGGGAGGAGTGGATAACGTGGCCACGCGAGAGGGTGGGCACGCGAGCCATGCGTGTGTCTTGCGTGGCAAACACGTGAAATGCACGTGACCAACACGTGGGATGTCGGCCATGTGCGAGGCCGCCTCGGTTACGTTACGCCTTGGCCAAGCGGGGGCAACTGCGGGGTGAATGAAGGGCCGTCACCGCATGGTAAGCGGGGTACTTGGAGTGGAGAGTTGACTCCGGAGTTGTGGAGAACGCACAGATCCCATCTCTCATCGTCGCCGTCGCTTCGTCGTTCATCATCCTCAACTCAACGTCCTCTCACTACCCCTAAGCCACCGGTCCCATCTCCGATTGCATAGGGTCCCAGGTGCAAAAGCCATCAGGTCATCAAGCGACTACTAGTCCCAAAACGCCACACGCGACCTACTGAATAGGGCGATCCCCTCCTGGCCTTTTCTGACACAACTCGATCAACTTGCGACAATTCATACGCCGTTTGCCGTGTCCCTTCGCTCTCTCGCCATCTCTCGGACTCTCCGCTCTCCGGTTGTGTCGCATCGCATCTAGAGCACCTGCGCCACCCGGTCATCGCCTAGCTCCGTCTCCATCTCCATCGCCATCTCCATCTCCTCCCTTGGCCCCCCCCACATTCCTCTCCCCCGCCCCCATTTCCCCACCCCCGACTCCCATCTCCCACCTCCCACCACCTCCTCTGTACGATCTGGTACCTCTGTCCTCCCCCCCCAGATGCCAGAGAACGGCATCATGGACACGCTCGAGAAGCTAGCCCTGCGCGCTGCTCGAGGCGTGCGCGCCAACGCGCCCCCCACACTCGTGCAGCTCTACGACAACAACTTTGGCCTCACGCTCATCGCCCTCGCCCAGTTCTTCTTCGCGAGCATGAGCATGAGCGTAAAGTGGCTTATGGAGACGACAAGCATGTCCACCCTCACCCTCATCTTTGTGCGCATGAGCATCACCGGCTCATGTTGCTGGGGCACGCTGCTGCTCCAACGCGACCCAAACCCCTTCTTGGGCCCACCAGGCATCCGCCCACTCCTGTGTCTGCGCGGCTTCGCCGGCTTTTCAGGCCTGCTGTGCGCGTACCAAGCCCTGCGGGGGTTGAGCGTCAGCGACGCCGTCACGATCGGTTTCCTCACACCCAGCGTCACCGCCTTTTTTGGCTGGCTTGTCCTCGGGGAAAGCTTTAGTGCTCGCGAAGCCGTGTCCGGCGTCATCTCCCTCTTTGGTGTCGTGCTCATCACCCGCCCTCCCTTTTTGGTGGGGCATCACCACGGCGATGCCCCCGCCATAGAGCCCGAAGCCTCCGGCCCGGCCCGCGTGCGTCTGGGAAGCACGGTAACAGGCGACGCGGACAGCGCCGCCCGCATGATCGGCGCGACGTGGGCCCTCGTCGGCGTGTCCTTCTCCGCGACCGCCTACCTCTCCATCCGGTACATCGGGACGCGCGCGAGTGCACTGCACTCGATCTCGTACTTTTCGATGGTGTGCACCATCGCATCCGCTCTGTACGCTCTGCTCTAGCGCGCTTGCTAACCCCAGCGCGATGCTTGTTTCGCCTCAGAACCTCGAGTGGCCAAACGACCTCCACGGCTTCGGCCTGATCGTCCTCATCGGCATCTTCGGCTTCTGCGCTCAGACACTCCTGACCTTTGGTCTGCAGAACGAGAAGGCCGGCCGCGCCGGCCTCGCCATGTATCTGCAAGTAAGCTCTCGCATGGCGCACCGAACTCACGCAGATCTTCTTCGCGGTCATCCTCGAGCTGTTGGTGTTCCACACGATCCCCTCGTTCATGTCCTTCTTGGGCACGGTCATCATCCTGTCTTCAGCCGCCTGGGTCGCGGTGAGTACTACCCATCACACCGTTGGCTGACGCCAGATGTCGACGCTCAAGAATAAGCCGCCACAAGTGCTGGACGACCCCGAGTCGCGGCCGATCTCGCGCTCGCCCTCGCCCATACCCGACGCGCGCACCGTCCGCGGCGAGCACTACGACTACGCGTCCGTGCCGACCGAGGAGCGGGGGTCGAGCTCGGGCGCCCTCTCCAAAGCCGCGATGACGAGACGCCCATCCCAGTCGCCCCTCCCGCGCACGCTCGCACTACCGCGCGCCGCGACGGGGTGAGTCGCTCTGTACACTACATCTTTGTCGCATTATGTCCTCCATGTCTGCATTATGCATGGTGTTTCCGCCGTCCGTGGCGAATCCGGGCCATGGATGGCTCGCAATTCAGTCCTCCACCTGAACGCCTGTTCGCCTTGCTCGCGTCCGCCCCGCCTCCGCTCACGTCCGCCGACATCCGCGTCCAGCCTTCTCGACGCGGCGGGCAGGGCATGCTCACCATGCTCAGGTGCACGACGCCAGTGCGAAAACAGCCGCGCCTTCTAGAATCTGCGCCACGCATGAGCGTAACATGCCCTCCGACGGATCAGAAGCTACGCTCACCATATCAGTGTCATTAGCCTACCTGCCAGCCTGCCAGCTTCAGCTCCAGCTTCGGCCTACCGGCCAGCCTGCCAGCCTCAGCCTCAGCCTCAGCCTCAGCCTCACCTCAGCCGCAACCAAGAGCACGCGTTTAGAGACCAGGGACGCGTGCGAGGCGTAGCTGCACGGCAGAACTCGCTCCGGCGGCAGAAGATTGTTCGCTGCACCAATGGAGAAAGAACATGGTGTGCCCTCTTGCGGCGCCGTGGAACAGGTTCCCCTGCTTGCACTACGCATGGAAGTGTTACCGTCGGCGACGGAAGGCGGACATGGCGTGCATGATGGTGACACGAGCCGGCGGCCGTGGCTGCGTTCGGCGCGTTGCGATATCGCACAGAGCGTGTTGAGACGAATACCAGCCGCATTACCGCCTCAGTCTGTAGCATCGTTCTTGGCTCTGCATGCTGGTGCTTGCATGAGCTTTGTCTCTGCATGCAAAGTCCAGTGGAAGAGCCATAGGAGGTTGCCACGCGTTCTGCCTCGTTCTTCCCCTCGTTTGGCTCGCTCGACTACCCCGTTCTATCTTTACTCACGCGATCCTCGCGTCCTGTCCTCCCTGCGCTGTCGCCATGCCATCCTGCCCACCACCCCTTTCCGGCCCCCGGCCGGCGACTGGGTTGCACCCCGCCTCCGCCTCCGCCACTTGCACTCGCACGATAAGAGCTGGTTTCCGGCGGCAGATTGGCATGCACGCGAATGGCACTGACGCAGCCCGAGTTCCTTCCGCCTCGTTCCTCTAGTCATGGAATGTTCTCCCGCGCGATTGTTCCTCTCCCTGTCGATGGCATGGCGATGGGCAGTGGATCTGCTTCGCTCTGGCCCTCGAATATGCCTTGGAGCTATGCCCGAGTTGCACGGGCGTTCGAGAATGAGATAGGACGTACTCGCCGCCGCCGTCCGCCACTTGGATATTTGGACACGCTCATTCCGCTCGTGTCGTCCGGCGGCCGGCGAGGTGTACTGGTGATGGTGGCATTAGTGCGAGATGTGGCGCGACATTCCGCTCGTCTGTACCGTTCTTCCGCTGGTTCCGCTGGTTCTGTTCGTTCTGCTGGTTGTGCTCGTTCCGCTCGCCTAGTCGGCTAGTCGTTCGCGGTTCCGCTCGCTAGGTCGCTCTTGTCGCGGCGTCAAGCACAGGGCCACTGAGCAGGAAATCTGACACGAGCGGCGGTGAGATATGGTCCAGGCAGAGTGTCTCCGGGACCATACTACTATGCGCTGTCCATGGCTCAGCCTGCTTCTGTGGCATACCCACCCACTCCGGGGTGCGTCCAACCGCTCGCTCCGCTCCACGCACATCCAGTGAGAGCACGCCAGCATGCGACACGAGATATCGGATTACCTGGAGAGCCACTGCCACCTGCCACAGTCTCCGACGGCGTCTATCTCCCCCGCCTACTGACCCACTCCCTTCTCATCCACCCTCGTCTCGCCCACCTAGCCTGCCAGCCGCCAGCCGCCAGCCGGGCCGGCAGGCCGCCCGGCGGGTCCGCCCTTGTCCATCCCCCCACGTTCGTGATAGCATCAATACCACAGTTCACCCGCACAAGCCTCGGCGCCTGTCCTCTGCCCCCTGCATCCCTCGTACTCGACTTGTCCCCGCATACAGCACGCGGACCTCAACCTCCGTTCGGTGGCAGACCCGCATAATGGCGCAGTGGCTGCGTCTGCCTACGTATGCTATCGCCCAGGCGACAGTGCCTAGCAGTTATGCAGATGAGCCGGCGCCACGCGCCACCATTCCTCGGGAGAGGGATGCCCGACGAGACCGGATTTGGGCACGGTGTGCGGGCCGCTGAGCTGCTGAGCTGTTGGGCTGCTGGGCCGGACTGGGCTGCTGGGCCGGACTGGAATGTGGGAAGAGATCATGGAATGGCAGCGGACGGAGTGGGATGGACATGGATTGGGAAGAGAGGGCAGGAGGGCAGGAGGGCACGAGTGCAGGAGTGCAGAATGCATGGGGTTCCGGGAATCGAGGGCTGACGCCGCCGCCCCTCCCGATCGCGGGCGTGACGTCTGGCGTATGGCGTCTGGCGTCATCGAGGAGTCTGCAGTCGAGGAGGAGACGGAGACGGCGAGGAGGACGCAGGAGACGAGGAGGGCGGCGGCCGCGTCCCGTCGAGGATTGCAGGAATCGCTGTGCTCTGTGTTCGGAGAATCCGTCTTGGGCTTCGGAGAAAGTGTCGCTATCGCGCTGCGGGCATGGCGGTTGGCTGGTTTGACCGAGCTCGCACTCGCTCGCACTCGCTCGCACTCGCTCGCACTCGCTCGCACTCGCACCGCTGCTGCAGACGCCGTGCGCTCCACGCCACGCTTGGTAGGATGGCGTGGATGGCGTGGATGCACAATGGGAGTAGTGGCTGCTCGCTACGACCTACGAGCTGCTAGTCTGCAACGACTCCTGACGGCATCTGCTCAGCAACTAGCTGCGATCGCAGGATCGTATCACCACACCCAGTAGGGCCAGCAATCAGCGATCAGAGATCTCGCACACGCATGCAGACACCGAGATGAGAGATCGCAATCGTGCGGATCTGTAATCACGGCTCGGGCAACACCGACGTCGGTGTGATCAGTAAGTGATGACTGATTACTACACGCTCACGTGTAACCGCACCAGCACCCGGGTCCCAGCTGCCAACTGCCAACTGCCACTTGCCAGCTGCCAGATCTCATTCACATGATCGTCGGCGTGGTGATCCATCTTGGCAAGCGCCAGCGACCCACGGCTAGCGGGCAGTGGCGCAGTCCAGACCTCTTGCCATGACACCATGACAGCATGGCGGCACGGCAGCAGTTCTTGACCCGACGCGCCCAGTCCGCCCGACGCCCGACCCGGCGCCCGCATGTGCCGTGCTAGGTGCTAGGTGCCAAGTGCAAGACGTCAGGCGCCAGGCGCTAGGCGCCAGACCCGCGGGGCGCACGTGCAGCGGTGTGCGGGGCATCCATCGCACATTGCATGTCGCAGCAGCACTGTCCCCAGATCTCGGCGCTCACTCGGCAGCCGAGTGCCGCGGTAAACAACATTGATTCCCATGCCTGCGTTTGCTCCATACCTGTGGTAAACCCAGATTATCTCGTGTCCCTTACACCGGCGTACGCGCCACACTTAGCGTGGGACGGGGGCCGCGATCGGGAGTTCTTGGCTCGAGGACAGCTCGTGCATGGTGCATCCTGGATGCCCATTCCTCCCCCACCCAGACGCGCCAAAGAAAGAGAGAGAGAGAGAACTCGATTCGACGACGGTGTGGTCATCGCTCGTATCGGCTCACGTGAGCCATGTCCCAGGAAATGATCACACAGGGCGGACCGTGCGATCGGTGACTGACGCGCCCTATCCGTGCACCTTGTTCCATGCTCCATGCGCGCTCCACCGTCTGTGGGCCTCGTACACGTTGCATGTCACCGAGTGCACAGGCTGACACGGAGCGTGGGCCAGATGGCGTGAGGCTGAGACGCTAGCTAGACGTTGGGGAGTATCGGCGGGGGTGAGTCACTGGCGGGAGAACTGGTATCACGGCATCATAGATGATCCGGGGGGGGGGATATGGCGGCGACCACCGTAGAGTAATAAGTTTGCACGCGTATTCTTGGCCTTTGCTAGGTAGAACCCGTTCTGCCTTGTGCCTTGTGCGTTCTGCTCGTTCTGCTCGTTCTGCTCGTTCTGCTCGTTCTGCTTCTCGACTTTCCCGCAGACGTGCGCAGGCTCACGACGTCGGTCTCACTCTCCTGGGTCGGGCCTAAGCATTAAGCTCGGGGGTGAGGATGACGCTGGGCCGTGAACCGCAGCCATAGCCGCAGCCACTGCAGCACTGACAGCCGGAAGCTGTGAACCATGAGCCGTGAGCCGTGAGCCGTGGGCCGTGAGCCGTGGGCCGTGGGCCGTAGGCCGTGAGCGGTAAGCTCTGAGCCGTCATGAGCTGCTTGGGGCTGGGGGGACCACGAGCCACAATCCACAACCCACGATCCACGATCCACGCAGCAAGCCGCAAGCCGCCACCGCGCGTCGGCCCCGCAAGGCCGCGAGGCGACGGCAATGCTGAGGCTCTACTGTAGAGGCTCACGAGTCTCGAGAGGCACGGCGGCGCTACTTTTCCGGGTCGACTATCGGCCATCGGCCTGACCAATAGAGTTTGCCAAGGGTCGAGTCATGGCTTTCCAGACTGTCCAGGCTGTCCAGGCGGTGTAAACGAGACGCGAGAGAGAGACTAGACTAGAGGAGAGAGCATCAAGAGATCACGACGCGGCTGGAGGATTGCTGGATGCAGGGCCAGGGCCGTCCAGGGCAGAGCCGTCTCCGGGGTGGCGTGTCCAGTACGCATTCAGGGTCCACTCCAGCTCGTGATGTGAGCTGGAGCCAGGGCGCAGCATCGACATTGCACGTACGCATTCAGGGTCCATGCGCCAAATTTGGGCTCCTTCCTCGGGCTACCTCGCCATCTTCGCGTCCCTCATTCAGGGAAGCAGGCACAGGGCACCGGTGTGGCTTATCTGACCCTGGACGAGTATGCCGTGCCTGGTATGCGCAAGCTAAGGTTCGTGCACGGTCCCTGTCCGATGGCCGCGCTGGTGGCGTTTTTGCTTTTTTGATTTTTTTTTTCTCTCTCTCTCTTGTCTCTCTCTTGTCTCTCGCTCCAAGCGCCGGACTCTGTGCGGGCCCTAAGCCGTGTCTCATCTTTTGCTCTCAGTATTCGTTTTCTCAACCTCTGAGCATATTCTCTCTCCTCTGCCCTCCCGCCGCTTTCCAAATTCAATGACGAATTATCCAACATTTCCTCGTGCCTCCTCTACCGATCCTGTGGAACATCTGCTGTGCCCTCTCTCTCTCTCTCTCTCTCTGTCTCGTCGTCGTGTCGACGACAACTGTTCCACTCGACAATCTGCATCTCTTGTCCGCCTGACTCTAGTTCAGGACTGTGTCGTGGCGTCCCACCGTTCCCTAACCCACGCCACCACCTAGAGACAAGACTCTGCGTTCCTTGACACCTCACGCCGCCTCGGACTGTGCAGCCTGCAGCCATCTCCGCCATTGCAGGCCCTAGATCAAAACAGGCGCAATCGGACAAGAGACATGACCACACGTCAACCTCGTCCGTCTTCCGGCTTCGGGGCAATCACCTTGACATTGAATCCCTTCTCGTCCTCCGCCTCTGTCTCACTCTGCACTTTCGGCCATTCAGTCCTCACAAGCCCCGCCCTCTCTCTCTCTCTCTCTCTCTCAAATCTCCCCCCCCCTGCAGTCAGCATTCAGCTGCCCTAGAGCTGATCCTCACTCAAGCATCAACTTTCCGCTCGAGTACATAGACTCGTCGTCGCTCACCCTCCCCAATCTCAATCCCCACTCAACTCTCATCGTCCATCGCGACTTGCATCCTCTCTCAGCGTTACTATTCTTTCACTCTATTCGACTTGTCTATCGACTGTCTCTTCAGTGACTTGATCGCTCCCTTCACATCCCCTTGTGATATCATTTAATAGCAACCCTCACCCCTCACCCCTCACTACCACCCCAACAACCTCACCCCCTCACCCCCTCACCCTCGTCCCCGTCCCCCCCCCATCAACCCCCCATCCCCTCTAACGGTCGCTCTACTCGAGCACTGTTCTTCGTCCTTGCACTCGAACCACACCCGAACCACTCCGCACCACTCATCACTGTCCTCACCGACTACGTGCCAACCCTCTGTCTTCTGGAATCCCCAAGCAGATACCTTCCAAATCCCCTCCCCTGTTCGGCTCGACCTCAATCAGCCACCACCTCCATCTCCTCTGTACCTACCCCTCGAAACTTCCAACCAACATGGACTCGCACTATCGCAGTCCCCCCTCCTCCTCCTCTGCTCACCGGCCCTCCATCTCGGCTGGCGCGTTCAACATCCCCACCCACGACATTGCCCCTCCTCCCACTGGCGTTGCTCCTACCGCCTCGCTCCCACCTACTCCCCCTCCTGCCATGCCTTACCCAGCAAACTCGTCTTACATTTCTCCCCCCTCCTCCGCCCCCCTCCACGCGACCAATCCGTTTGGGTTTGACACCCTCACCCAGTCCACTTCGTACATGCCCATGCCCCCCCAGCCCGTGCGCCGTCAGTCGCACCCAGTCGCTTTCACGCAGCAGGGCTCCGGCAACGAGTATGCTGGCGGCTTTTACGCTCCAGCCATCTCCTCGTCGCATGACAGACCACATCCCCCCTCGTCCCCTCCCCCCGCGATGACGGCCGAGTCTACTGTTTCTCCCGCGACTCTGGTGTCCCCTGCCACTTCTGGAGTTCCCTCGCCTCTTAGCTCCGGCCACCCCATCGTCGAGACTTGGACATCTCCTCTCCACGACAAATCCATCTACCAGGGCGGAGCTGTTATCCCTCCTCTCTTCGTCCCCTCCTTGGGCCCTTGCGGCGAATCCGCCGACTCGGACGACCTTCCAGACCTCCTCCGCCAGGACCCCCGCGCCGACGACACGCCTCGTCGTCCCATGAACGGTGAGTTGCCTTGCTTCGCTTACTTGGCTCCTCGAGCCCGCTGACATTGTTAGCATTCTTTGTCTTTATGAAGATGCGCCGCGCCCAGTTCGCGAACGCCAACCCTTCCATGTCTACGGGCGACTTGTCCAAGCTCCTCGGGCTCGAGTGGAAGTCTTTGTCCGACATTCAGCAGAGGCCTTGGAAGATTCTGCACGAGCGCCTGATTAGGGCGTTCAAGAGGCGTAACCCCGATTACCAGTATGAGCGTGGAGGCTCTCGTCGTAAGAAGTCGACCCAGAACTCGCCCGACTTTGTGCCCCCGCCGCCGCCGGCCTTGTACTCGCAAGGCCCCGGGCCTCATTACGCGCCTCCTCTCCAGACGCCCCGTTACGCGCCGTACACGCGCCCCAAGCCCCCCCATCAGACTCCTTATACTCCCCCCTTCCACACGGGGTGGTCGACTTCGTTTGCCCCTCCCATCCACCCCCCCGACGATCGCCGCGGCTACCCCATGTACCCTCCCGACGTTTCCTCTGCATTCGTGGGCAACCAAATGTACCCCCCTCCCGTCCCGCCCCAGGACCAGCCGGGCACCCAGTACGCGGTGTGGCCCCAGGCTCTCGCGCAGCAGCCGCAGGAGCCTCTGCCCCCCGCGCCAGCCGTGTACCACCCCGAGGAGTGGAACCAGTACCTCCACACTCACCAGTGATGGCTGGATTTTCAAAGGTGACCAACGCGGCTAGGACACACCGCGAGTGGCCTCAATTAACCCCGCCACTCGCCCATGACGCACATGTTTGCACGTTGTATAATCATTGTATGGCAGGGCCATGGGATGCGGCGCTCCGTTCTCTCAAAGGTCGTGCAGCCGGCCTGCGCGGCCTGGCTCTTTGTAATCTTCTCCTGTCAATGTTACTGGTCACCTTTGCTCAGAGAATCAGTCACTAACACGCCGCTAGCATTTAGGCACTCGTCGAGCAGATTAGTATTCCCATGTTCCATCGCTTCGGCCCGGGATCGCAATCTCGGATCCACAAGTCTGGGTGACCCAGTACGCTACGATGCCGGCAGAGGTACGCTGTGCCCAGGTGCTGCACCTACTGCACCCCAGATGTGCCGCCCAGGAACACCACTACTGCCAAAGTGTAAACTCTGCTGCGCCACACGCCTCGGCCCTGCGACGGCGGACGCCCCAGGGAAAATTGGCTTTGGGCGACTCACCAACGTGCGTTGTGTTGCGTTGTGTTGCGTTGGGCGTTGGGCGTTGCGTTGGGCCTTGTTCGCCTTGTTCGTCGCGTCGCGCACGCCATTGTCCGACGTCCGGTGCCGTGCCGTGCCGCTGTCAGCCCAGCCTCCCAGGCTACCAGGCCACCAGCCTGCCATCTGCACAGCCTGGCACGCAGCGCCACGACGCGGTGTATTCATGCTCGCTGACATGCAGCCCACCGTGGCGCACGGCCGGCCCCAGGGTCCGGCATCCGGGGTTGATCGTCGCTGCAGGCCGTAATGCAGGGCCGCCGAGCCGCCGAGCCGGAGCCGCTGAGCCGCCCCATCTCCGTCGACCTCCAAGCATACGCTGTCGTATGCGCCCAATCTCCATCGGACAGTGTCCAGCCTCGCGCCCCTCGCTCCCCCTTCAGACGCACCGGACACCGGACAGACGCACTCGCCGCACCCCCCGCTCTCGCATGCATATCGCCCTCACGCCGTCGCCAAGCCAACTGTGTCGGCGCCACCCCGCGGCCAGCGATCGCCGCTAGAACGGGGAAACGGGCAGGCGGACGACACAGCTCTATCCCCGCCCACACTCCGCGATCACCGCCAGAACGGCTCGCCACGCGTGGCGCGACGCGTCTGCTCGCGCCCGCGCCCCGGCACCCGGTCTGCGATCGGACGCGTGAACGGCACATCCTCCACGAGCCATGAGCCATGAGCCACCCCGAGCCTAATCAGTTACAGTTTCGCGATATCTGGCCGATATCAACGGACGCAACGCATGTACCGTACCCACTACACCCACTGCGTTCACCAGGCTCATACGCAGGCACGCCGACGCCAGTCCCGTTTCTGCCGATCTCCCGTGCGCTAGTAGATGGCAAGATGACATAAGTTTGCTCCGCTGGATCCCGGAAGCTTTGTCCGCCTGTCGCTGGCATCAATTGCGCTCAATTGCCCAGTTATCTGGACAATTCCAACTCCACAATTCCAATTCAGCTATGCTTCAAAAGCCTGCCTCCAATGTCGCAATGTCGATACCATTCATTAGTTATCGCTCCCCCTTTCCAGCTTCCTGGTTTCATCTGCCACAGCCTCAGCGTCGTTGCACGCTTTCTTTCTACACCTCGACGCCGAGGTCCTTGGCGATCATCTTGCGAGCGATCGGGTGCTGCAGTCAGCATAATCTGTTCGTGCCTGCTTGGAGTGCGTAGTCCATATTAGCACCAACGTTCTGCACTACTGCACGCAGAGCAGCCTCACGCCACGGCACAGGCACTCCAGGCACTCGCCACCGCTCGTCCCCACACCCAGGCCGTCCATACTCACGTAGAAGTCTGCGTGCGCTGAAAACGTCTTGATGGCAAGAACGTGGTCCTGCTCGTTGAGCAGACGGAAAATCGGCTAAGATTAGCGCTGGCGGCGGCGTGGCTTACCCGGCAGAACTTCATGCGGCCCTTGGTCTCCACCCACTCTGTGGCGTCAGCAAAGCTAATCTCCCCCGTCGCTCTCGCCGTCGGTAGAGGCATGCACGCGGGCCACATGCGACTGCCCAGATCTAATTCCGTCCCAGAACGGACACTCACTCGCCGCACTCTTGCAGTACTCTGGTCCCGACGCCAGCGCGATCTTGTAGAAGCGCAGCTTTATCTCCGCATTCTCGCTCTTGTCGAGGGCGTACAGCTCGTCCAGAGTGCGCACCGTTGCAGGTCGGAAAGCCTTGTACTCGCCCATCTTGTCAAGGAAGACGCAGAGTTGCGTTGAAGAGAAGTCGGCCACGTCCTTCTTGGAGAACTGGCTCAGGTCGTCATCACCACGCGCCTTGTCCCAGCGCTCCGCGAGAGCGAGACACGGCTTTGACAGCGAGTCATCGTACGTCAAGTCTACCGGCAGCCCGAGGCCCACACCGTGAAGCCACTCGTCCCAGTCTACCTTGCCAAGCTTCTTGAGGTACGTCTCAGAGTCCTTCTGCTTGCCAAAGTAGTCGAACAGATGCTCGCGCCACTGCTCGGTCGTGATGGACGAGTTTGTGAAAGTCTTGACGTAGTCCTTCATGTACGGCAGGAAGTGCTCGAGTCCGCCGACCGTGCGCTCGAGATACAGCAAGAAGTTGGCGCCCTGCCCGTCAGTTGGGAGCGGATCTCGTAAAGCTCACCTTCTCATATGGCACCTGACTGTACGCCTCGTCGGCTGCATGTCAGCAGCGCCGAGTGCTTACTCACGGTCCTCGTGCTCCTTGTACCCGGGTATAAGGCTTTGGAAGCGGGGAGTCTTCTCGTAGCTCTTGAGCGACTCAAGGAGACCGACCTTGCCAATAATGTAAGAACTAACGTCAGTTTGCTGCACCCCCCCCCCTCCCCCAAGCTTACAGATTGCGCGTGGCCTCGCCATGCAGCTTGCCAATGATCAGGCGCTCAAGATAGGTCGTCCAACCCTCGTTAAGCCAGAAGTGCGACCACGAAGCACAGCCGATGCTGTTGCCAAACCACGACTGGGTGTAAGTATACCAGTAATCTTATGACCACCCACGTGACTGATCTCATGCGCAATGACATCGACGAGCGAGCGGTCGTGCGCAAGCAGAGTCGGGGTGGCGAACGTCAGACAACAGTTCTCCATACCTAACGTCAGTAAGATAATCGCGTGGATGCTCACCGCCGTAAGGGAATGAGTCAGGGAGCTATGCGAGTTAGTCACAGACACACGTCAACATACAATGAGGAAGTCGTAAACACCGAAGCGGTATGCCGACGTCAGGTCCTCAGCGCACGCAACCTGCCTGCGTGTAAGTAGACGTCAACTCGCATGCGTACTTGGCCGTGTCCTCCTCAAACTCCCAGTACGCCTCCTTCATAGTGAGCGGTTCAGTCCAGACACCGGTGCGCCAATTGCGCCCTTCCATGTCGGGGAAGGCCTTGTACACTACTTCACCTGATGCGATGGCGATGAGGTAGCTGGGGATGGCGACGGGCTGGTCGTACACATACTCGATGGTCTTGCCAAGCTCGAGCTCCTGGTCCGGGGGCGGGGACTGACGCAGGCCACTCATAAGAACGGGCAGCTCGGACGTCACGCGCGAGCTGTACGTTGCCTTGATTGCCGGCGTGTCCTGACACGGCAGCATGGAGCGACCGTGAATCGCCTGCGCCTGCGAGTAAAGGTAAGGATACTTGCCGCTCTTCGTCTGGACAGGATTGAGCCACCCAACAGCCGTGCAGTCCTTGGTAGTGGCGTAGAATACCTTGACCTTGGTGCTCTGAGGTCAGTTGCATGTCCAGCCTGATTCACTCACTTCGCCCTCCTTGAGCTTGCGCGGAAGCGTGATGCGCAGCGCCTGGCCCATCACATCGATGCGGTCGTCGAGCTTCCACTCAGCCTTGGAGCCCTCAACCTCTACCCCATCAACGGCTAGGTACGAAGTGTCGAGGACGACCTCGCCCACGGCCTTGGTAGCCTCAAGGGAGAGGGTCGCGCTTCCTCCAAAAGTCTTGGCCTTCCAGTCAATAGTCCACTCCAGGTCAATGTGCGTCGTCCGGATCTCGAGGTAGTTAGAGAGAGTGGCGAGGTCGCGGTCCGCGCCCGTTGGCTTCGTGTACAGCGGGGAGAAGGACATGTTGGGTTGGAAAAGTGAGCGATGTGGAAATAGCAGCGGTCCATGTGCATGTGGGGGCTGGTTAACCTCCACCAGGTACCAGGTGACGCGTCGGTCACACGCCCTTGGCGGAGTCCGAGACGAATTCCGAGCGGTGCTGAGCTGGAATTTCGCCACGTGGCCTCCTTAAACCGTCATCTTCGCACTCAACGCTCTTCACATGTCGTTGACTTGCTGCTCTACGCCACTTTGTCATCTTCCACTCTCCCATTCTCCCATGCCCGTGGCACTCGAGACAATGTCATCAAGATTAGAAGCGACATCGGCCATCGTGAGTATCATCAATGGTATCACAGAAGATGCTAACGCCAGCTCGGCGAATATATGCTCAAGGGATGGACGCTGACCGACCGCACTTGTGGCCGTTGCCATACGTCGCCTCTCATGCGGCAACCCGTACATGAGGCGCAACGTGAGGGACACGCCCCAATCCAGTTTTGCGCAGCGTGTGACGGTGGACCAGGGGGAGTGTCGGGCTCCGCTCCTGCGGCTGACTCAGCACCTTCCCCAGCTTTGTCTCCTCCCAGCACACCAAGCCGCGGACCGTCTTCATTCTCGAATAACTCTGAGAACACCCCCACATCTCCGCCCGCATCCCACGCAGCCACAGTAGTAGGCGATCCCGACGCTGCGGCCGACGCCATCTCTGACCTTCTTCTCAAGGGCTACGCTCTCCTGTCGTCCACCTGCCCCGAGCCGACTTGCAGAGGCATACCCCTCGTTGGCTTCCCACGCCGACGGAACGGCAGTAAAGACCCACGGCGCGAGTGTGTGTCATGTGGACAGCGATGGGTTGACGAGAAGGACCTCGCAAACTCGGGCCTCCGAATGGGTGCGAGCGAGGCCAGCAAAGCTCCATCGCCGATCGCGACGCCTACACCTGTACGAACTGGCCAACCCTTGCGTCCCGCCACCCCCAGGAGTCAGGAGGACGAGCCGGAAAGCCCAAAGACGCGCGAGAGGCGAGAGCTGTATGACCAAGGAAACGCCATCATGCAGGCGCGTGTGGATGCGGCCGCCATGAAGAAGGCGGAGGAGGAGGCGTTGCAAATGGCCGGCCTGAACGCGCGTGGCCTCCCTCTCTCGCCCGAGCCTGGGCCCTCCGGTTTTGAAAGCAAGGGAAAGAGCGAGGAGAAGAAGCTCAAGCAGCTCCAGACCGAAGTCAAGCCCATTATCCGGAGCAAGCCATTTGCGTCAGACGATCACCGGCCCGCGGCCCCCGATGGCAAGCTTCGGGTCGTGCTCGTCACCACTGGGTCGGTCGCGAGCATCAAGATGCCACTCATCGTCGAGGCACTCGGTGCGGACGCCAATGTTGAGGTCCAGGTTGTAGCGACGGGATCAAGCCTGCACTTCTACGATGCGGCCGCGGTCGAAGGCGCTCACGAGGGCGTGGGCGTGTGGACTGATAACGACGAGTGGAACGACTGGCACAAGATTGGGGACCCGATCCTGCACATCGAGCTGCGGCGGTGGGCTGATCTCGTTGTGGTCGTCCCGTGCAGCGCCGACATGCTCGCGAAGATCGCTGGAGGCATTTGCGATAACCTTGCGGTGAGCCTAATGCTGATTTAGAAGCTGACAGCAGCTCTCGATGCTGCGCGCGCTCGACGACACGCCCGTCGTGCTGTGCCCTGCCATGAACACGTTCATGTACAGCCATCCTCTGACCGCTAGACACATTCAGTTCGTCAAGGAGGTGCTTGGCTACCATATTCTCGGGCCACAGGGCGCCAACTCGGGGCGCAAGCTTGCGTGCGGAGACGTCGGTGCTGGCAAGATGACCGAATGGATCGACGTCGTCTCAATCATTCGCGGGTACGCTGCCCTCACGCGCACCCGTACACGCTCCAAGAGGGCGATGAATGCCACCCTGCGCACGCTGTTGGCCGAGTCCGAGGCTGACGTCGAGGATCAAAAAGATGACAGCCACGGTGTTGCCGCCAGGGAAGCTGATACTCTGGCGCTTCCCGCCTCGCGTACCACCAAGCAGAAGTCTAGTGCAGTCACAGCCGCCCTCCGGTGGCCGGGCCACGCACTGCAGGCCCTCGTCTCTCTCGCCTTTGCCTTGCTGAACGGCACATTTTTGATGCCCGTGCTGCACGTCGCAGCTCTTTCCCTTTCGGCCCTCTTTGCCGCCCTCGCCGCCCCACTATCCCTTTTTCGATTTCTCCTCGCGCCCCTCCTGATCCTCCTCCACGTCTTCTTCACTCTGTCATCTATCACGCTGCGTGTCTTCCAGATGCGGTCCGACTCGCCGCGCGAGCTGTCGAAGCCTCCTCCTAATCACGTTGCGCTTATCCTCGTCGATGGCGGTGACACGCAGCTGATGGCGGCGCGCTATGTGGAGAGCGTGCGCCGGGCCATTCTCTGGGCGGCGGAATGGGGGGTTAATCACCTGAGCGTGTGGGATACGGCGGGGCTCGGAGTGCGTTTGCACTCGGCCGTCACGCACAGTCTGTTAGATCTCCCGCCGTCTCCCCCTAGCTCCTCGGCCTCTCCCCGGACAAGCTCCGACTCGGGCGCTCTGGGACATCTGATTGATGACACGCACGCCTCGAGCGTCTACGTCAACTTGCCCACTGGTCCGCACCGTGTCGAGGTTCACTTCCTTGCGCCCAGCGCCACCGACATCATCACCCGCGTCACCCGCCGCCTCGCTGCTGACGGCGTACGTGACATTGATCAGGCCCAGCTCGACGCTGCAATCAAGGCCGATCTTCGCCTCCCCTCTGACCCCGACCTCGCTATCATCCACGATCTCTCCCCGCCCGGTTTCCTGCGCGGCCTGCTGCCTCGACCTGCGCCTGAGATCCACGGCTTCCCCCCTTGGCTTCTCCGCATTACCGAAATCTATGCGCACCCGCCCCACCTACCCTTGCAACTCCCGTTCGTGGGGAAGCTTCTCCATAACTCGCCGCTGCCGATCCTGCGGAAGTTTGGCGCGTCGTTCCCGTCCAGCTTGGACGAGGGCGTGTTTGACTCGGATGCGTGGGAGGGCGCCCAAGCCAGCTGGGAGGCAGTAGACCAGCGCCGCGGCAAGTAGACGAACTTCCATGACGGGACAGCCCGTAATGACTGCAGTATTCGTCAATGCATCTGCTCCATGCGTCGAATGAGGCGCCAGCGAGCCAGCGCATTAGCTTAATATGCTATGAATGTCGAATGGTGAAGGCGGCAATCCGCCGGGTATCTGTCTATCACTTATCTATCCGCCTACCAGTCCACATCCCCGTTGACGCCGGCGGTATATGCCTCGTGTGCGTAAAGGAACGCGAAGAAGATGAATGCCGCTGCGCCAGCGATCGTAACTGATGTCAGCGACACAGGCCACGGGTGACTCACTCTTCTTCACAGACAACCTGGTCGAAATCCATCTCCCTGCGATGACGGCCATGAGCGTGCACAGCGAGTGGCCGAGAATTGTTCCAAAAGCGATGACAGGGACAGACTGGAATCAGCGACCTTGATCAAGCGTTCTTCTCCTGGCCCGACATAAGCTGCCTGGCTGGATCAGACTCCATCTGCCACTCACGTGGGCACCGGCCATTGCAATGGTCGTGATCTGCGAGCGGTCGCCCCACTCGCCGAGGAATGTGAGGATGAACGCCTGCGCGAACACGGGGTTGGTGAGCATCTGGAGTCCGCTCCGGCAGCTCTCTCGCGCCCTGGCGATAAATGGGGCGTCTTTGAGTGGCCCGACGCCTGGGATCGAGATATGTATGCTGGGCCTGCTGCGGGATCGGGAGGCTGTCCGCCGGCTCCTCTCAGCTGCGCGCCCACGCTCGTGCGCTGGTGACGCTGGACGCGACCCGCTTAACCCCTTGGTCAGCGGGCGCGCCACCCGTCCCTCCTCAATCGCCTCGAGGGGCATCGCGCCGCGCATCGTAGGATCGTGCACCGCGCTGTCCTCCTCGATCTCCTCCTCGGCTTCACGCATCTCCTCAGCCATCTCGTCGCCCTGCATTTGTCGCGCCTCTGAGGCCATCTTGACGCCGAAGACGAGGAAGAGGGCCGCAGCGGCCCACAGCGTCCATACCTGGCGTCAGAGCTGATCTAAATCGAGGGCCGGCGCGATCAAAAAGGAAGGTGGCCATGGGGACAATGATGGGGCAGCTGCGCATCCAATCCCTTGACATGAATTACGCAAGGTATGACCGTCGTGCTGGACACAAGGTCGTGGCGCGGGCGCCTACACCGGCACGTACACTGGCGCCAGCGAGCGCGACACGACTCACTTTTGGGACCAGCCCGAGGATGAACTTGCCCAGTGCGGCGCTGAGTATCGACATGACGACGAGGCTGCCAAGCGCGCCGGCAAATACCGTGACGCGGCTGTGCTTGGACGCGAGGATGGCAGCGATGAGGAACGTCTTGTCACCTGGGGTAAGCACTGGCAGCGATACTGGCTTGGGTGGCCGCCGCGGGGAAGAATGACACGAGTGAACGCGTCGTAGCTGACGCACCAATCTCGGAGACGACGATCATGATGAACGCCTGGTAGAAGGCGTCTTTGGTCAGCGATGGAGAGCGAGGAGGCGTACTGAAGTTGCCCTCTTCTGGGCCTGTTTCCGCCATGGTTGAGAGCTTGAGGACGCCTCGAGGTGGGGCGATGGGGTGTAATGGCGAAGTGATGATACGGAGAGGATGAACGATACGAGGAAAGTTGAGGACTGCGGAGTGTCGGCCCGATCTGAATGCAAACGTGTTCACTTTGTGGCCAAGCATTAGCCAAGCCAATTAGTCTGCTAATTAGTCCCATTACAAAATCCCCATTACGATGCGGCAGTTGCTGTGCGGCACTATTTGCCTCCGAGATTTATCCAGCCAGGGCGAGACACGTGGCTCTGCCCGCTTGGAAGCCGACCCTGCTGGCTCGATCGATCGCCTTGACGTCTCCTCATCATCTGCAGACTGTCCGCCACCTAACCATGTCCAGGCAAGGTATGTCGCATTTCGTGGCCATCGCTCACAGCAGACAAGGCCACCACGGATCGCAACGCGCGCATTCTACGCGACCTCGTCAAGCAGCCCGATAACAAGACATGCGCCGACTGCCGAAAGAATGGTGCGTCACGCGAGCCAGACGAGGAGCGAGCTGACTCCAGACGCGCGCTGGGCATCGTGGAATCTGTGAGCCGCGCCTGATTCGGAGAGCTGACAGTAGCGGCGTCTTTGTGTGTATCCGCTGTTCCGGAATGCACCGCGCGATGGGCACACACATCTCCAAGGGTGAGCTCTCGGAAGTTGCTCGCTGACAAGCAGTAAAGAGCATTGACCTCGACATTTGGACGCCTGAGCAGATGGCGGTGAGCTGGCATCGTCCGACATAGCTGACAGAAGAACATTCAGAAGTGGGGCAACAAGCGCGCTAACGCGTACTGGGAGCGTCATCTTAAGGCTGGCCACGTCCCCCCGGAGCAGTAAGCTCTCTGATGATCCGGAGCTAACAGCAGCAAAATTGAGTCGTTCATTCGAAGCAAATACGAGAGCCGCCGGTGGGCTATGGAAGGTCCTCCACCCTCAGACCCGAGCGTGCTGGACGGCGCTGGCGGGAGTGCCACTCACGCCGCGGCGTCCCCTCCGCCAGCGCAGCCAGCAGGACGTCCGCAGGCGCAGGCCAGACCTACGCCTACTGTGACGGCTCCGACGCCGCGACAGGGCGGCGCACACCCCCTGCTTTCACGGCAGGCCCGCTCGCCCCCCACTGCGGCCCCGGCGGCGGCACCTGCTCCTCTTCTCAACTTCTTCGACGACGAGCCCGCGGCCGCCAAGCCAACCTCGCCTCCTGCCGCCGCTCCCGCTGCACGTCCCGCCCAGGCCCAGCCCTCTACTACGGCAGCCAAGGCTCCCTCTCCCACCGCCGCTCCCGCGCCCCAGTCCAACATCTTTGACCTTGACTTCAAGGCGCCGACTCCTCCCGCACAGAAGCAGCAGACGACCAAGAATGACATCATGAGCCTGTTCTCTCAGCCTCCCCCTCAGCAGCAGCAGGGCTCGTTTTTCAACCAGAGCTCGCAGTTTGGCTCGTGGAACGGCGGCGTCACCTCCACACAGCCACCTGTTGGGCAGGCGACGGCCGCGCCCGTGCCAACGTGGGGCGGCGGCTTTGGTGATCAGGCTGCATGGGGCGGACAGCAGCAGCAGCAGCCGCAGCCGCACCAGCAGCAACAAGCCCAACCAGCTGCTCAGCAGCAGGGGTGGGGCCAGCCCCAGCAGGCTCAACAGCAGCAGTGGGGGCAGAACGCCAGCGCTAGCGCCAACCCCTGGGGCAGCGACCCTTGGGCTCAGCCTGCGCAGGCCGCGCAACCCGCTCCGAAGAAGGATGATCGCGATCCCTTCGCTAACATATGGAGCTAGAGGCTTCGGCCGTTGTACAGCGTAGATGCATATTATCATGTCGTGTTCTAGAAACTCGGCGTGTGTCTTGGCGGCACGCGCCGCACATCTTTGCGCCTGCTCATTCCCAACTGCAGCAGGTTAGTGCCCTTGTAGCTTCACATGTCTCACACACTGAAAGATCGGCAATTCACATGTCTGATCGACATGCTCACATCAGCTTCAGATTACCATTCATTGTTCTATCCAGGCTTAGATCTACCCTACACGCAGACCAAGGATGAAGCCAGCGATGAAAGTGGCGCGCTCTGCCATCAGCTCCGCCATCCATCTTGGGTATAGCCGGCAGGCCTAACTCACGCTGGAAGTTGGCTGTGAGGAAGTCAATGAAGCCATTAAGGAGCCCCTGCGGGGTGGGGTACACAACCTCGCCCTTGGCGTTGGTGCTGGCGAAAGCGCCGTCGTAACTCTTGGACACCTTGCCCCAGTCGACTGTCACATAGCTCTTGGACTGGAGGTACTGGAGGAGCACGAAGACACCGCCGAGGAAGAACGCGACTAGCTTGAAGCCCTTCTTGACGAAGACGCCAGCGCAAATGCCCGTGACGGCGCCAAACGTTAGCGTGGGCACCGAGACGATGCTCTGGACCGGCGGGTCGACCGGGCGCGGGGGCTCGGGGGGACCAGCACGGGCGGGCTGGATGCCCGCAGCATCGCAGCGGGTCGCGCGGGTTGTGAGGGCGAAACCGGCCAAGCCCAGGCCGATGGAGTAGAGCAGCGTGCTGTTGCTCTTCTTGGCGGGCGTGGAGCGAGTCACAACATGCGTGTCGTGCACGCGCTTGAACGGGTTCGCCTGGCGGGTGGCGGCGCGCGACTCGTTCAGAAAGTGGAAGCCGCGCTTCTGGAATGTGGGGCGCGCAACGCGCGCCAGCTGTGGTAGGAGACCTGGTCGGAGGGACATGGTGGATGGTGTGATCCCGAGAGACGGCGGGCATCGCGTTGTGCGAGACGCGACAACCGAGGCGGCATCTAGTTACGTCATGCGGAGATGAGTGGATCTCCGACCGTCGCGAGAGATGGAGGTTGCTCGAAGTTCGAAAAGTTGGTCAGCATCAACAAAATCATGTCCGACCTCGAGTGGGCGCTCGCGAGCTTCTCTGCGCCGTCGGGATCCGGCCCCGCTGAGCTCGTAAAGGCCGTCAAGGACGCCGACTTCCGCGCGGTCATCCTCAGCCCCGAGGGCACGGCCACGCTTGCGCGCGTTCCCAACCTGTTGGACGGGCTGCAGGAGGGTGCTACGGACTCGGATTCAGACGCAACGCTTCCTCCCAGCCTCTCTGACGACGAATCTTTCCTTCTTCTCGTTGTGGCCGTTGCGCTCCAGCACGCATTCGTGCAGGCCAACTGGACCGGCCCGAACCTCGACTTCGGCCCTGCCGACGTGATCCAGGCCGTGCGCGGACAGGCCGGCGACGCCGAGGCCGCCAACACCGCCGCCAATGCTGGCGCTCTTCCCGCCCTGACGCTGCTCGGCGAACCGGCATACCACCTCGCCGCACATCCCGCTCTCTTCCTCCTCTCTGTGCGCGTGCTAGCCTTCTTACAGAAGAGCTCGCTCCAAACCCTTCCGTGGTGGCTCTTGCGCAGCCATCTCGTCCACCTCGCACTCCTCGATGAGCCCGTCGCGCTCCCCGATGAGACTCTCCAGGCGGTGATCGCACTAGTGGACTCCGCGCCCGATGCGGACACAGCCGCGGCGATCCAGCTCGAGCTCGGCCTCCTCCAGTCCCGCCTGGGCCAGGATCGCGCGGCAAACCAGGCATTCTTGGCGGCGGCGCGAGCTAGTGGCCTCGAGTTTGAGCTCACTGGTGCGATGGGCCGTCGCACAAAGTTCCAGACGACGGACCACTCGCAGCTTGTGCTTCTCGCTGAAAGCCGAGCAAGGGAGGGGGAAGAGGCGTCGGCGGCGCCGAAGCAAGTGCCTGAGACGCTGGCGCTTAACGACGACACGCTGCTGGAGGAGACTGAGTTCACCAAGGTGACACAGACGGGCTCGGGCGCGCTCTCCCATCTCGATCCATCGAACCAGCCACCACTGCACCCCCTCGACCAAGCGCTGCTCCTCTCGCTCTGCCTCTCACAGCGGAATGACTCGCCAACCCACGGCCTCACCAACCAGCAGATGATGCCGTTCCTTGCGCGTGTTCTCTCACACCCGCGGAACTGGAGTGTGCACACCACCGCGCTTCTTCTCCGATCGCGCCTCGAAGCCAACCGCTCGCGAACGGTCGAGAGGTCAACACTCCAGCTCGCTGCGCTCATCGACCAGATGCCGACAGCCGACTCGGCCGCGTCCGAGCGCCTCCAGTACTTCCACCAGCTGCCTCTCCCGTCCAAGTGGGAGATGGAGCGCGAGCTCGCGAAGCGATACCTGTCGCTTGGCGTGGTGCGGTCTGCGCTTGAAATCTTCACCCGCTTGGAGATGTGGGAGGACGCGGCAACGGCCATGATGCGTATGGACATGGACGACGAGGCTGAGCGCCTCGTTCACGACCTATTGGAGGGGCGCAAGATTGAGTCTGACGTTGTCGTACAGCTCGGCAAGAGCAGCCTCTCGGACGCACGGCGCGCAAAGCTCTCCTCCGCCCGCGCCGGCAAGTTGTGGTGCGTTCTCGGAGACTTGGCTCTCAACAACGAGGCCGGTATCCGGGACCCAGAGGCGGGGCGCGCCGCGGCGATCGAGAAGTACAACAAGGCGTGGGAGATCAGTGGCGAAAGCAACTCGCGTTCCCAGCGTTCCCTCGGCGCCCTGTACACTTCCTCAAGGCAATATGAGGCTGCCATTACTGCGTTCCAGAAGGCGCTTGCAATTAACCCGCTGTACGCGCAGGCGTGGTTCACTCTCGGCGTCTGCTACATGCGACTCGAGCAGTGGCGGAATGCGCGAGATGCCTTCAGGCGCCAGGTCGGCGTCAACCCCGACGACAGTGAAGGGTGGAACAATTTGGCGGCCGTCTACCTGCGGATGAACGAGGAGGGCGTGCCGGAGGGTGAGGCTCCTCCGCCAGTCACGTTTGAGACGAAGCAGCTCGCCTGGAACGCGCTCAAGTCGGGCTTGCGCACGAGCTACGACAACTGGCGCATGTGGCAGAACTACATGGTCGTCTCGATCGATGTGGGCGAACTCGCCGAGGCTGTTCGTGCCATGACCCGCGTCGTCGAGGTCATGGGCACCAAGGACCCGCTGCTGGCCATCAACCCCGAGGTGCTGGACAAGCTTGTTGACGCCATCTCCAGGGACGCGTGGAACGACGGCAACGGCCCTGCGGACGGCAAGCCGCCCCCCACCTCCAACGAGGGCTGGGGCCTCCTCCCCCTAGTGGAGCGGCTGTTCGATCAGACCATCTTCCCCAGGATCTCGGACGACCCGCGCGTGTGGCGCGCTCATGCGCGTCTGCTGCGGTGGAAGGAGGACTGGGCAGGCGCGCTGGAAGACTACGTGCGCGCGTATCGCGCCGAGGTGGTTTCTGACGAGCGGGTGGAGCGCGACCGCGCCCGTTTTGTCGAGGCCGTGCGGGAGGTCGAGGACCTCGTGGCGACATTCCAGCTGCTGGGTCCCAAGGTGCCCAAGGTCGAGGGCAAGAAGGGCGGCGACTGGCGTTTCCAGGCGCGGGGACTCGTGCGAACGTTCATGGGGCGGACAAAGGATGCGTGAGTGGGCTTAGCAGCGCGCCGCTGAGCGCGCTGAGCAGCGCCCAATGTGGCGAAGAGTACTGACATCAGCTTCGAGGGCGAGCCGGAGTGGGACAGCCTCAAGGATCTGCTGGACGAGCTCAAGCGCTCTGATTAGATTGGCCGATACTGTACACTACTAGCATAGATCACGGATGCATGGGTATCCTAGTACAACAAGCGCGCGGGGCGGTGAAGTCTCCATAAGGCGAGGCGGCCTGAGGCGAACCCTGATTCTATCGATGTAGACACGGTGGTTGGTGGTGGGCGATCAGCGGCGGCGCTTGGTCTTGCCCTGCCCGTCAGCTGCGGTCTCGGAGTGTGGTAGTTGCACGCTGCCCTCCGTGCCCTGCCTCGCTCAATCTAACAGCGCTTGACGTCGCTGCCTGTCTGCCACCGTAGCAGGAGCCTTGCCTCTTGACCTTCCCCGGGGGCGCTAGCTCCAACCCCTCTCTTAGGCCTCAACTCCGGCGGCAGTTCCGCAACCACAACCATTACTCACCGCCTTGTGCCGCGAGATCGGGCGGCCGAGCTTGTTCTGGCCCTTGAGCTTGGGGCGCGCCTCCATGCCCTTGCTCTTACGCCACTCCTCACGGCGGCTCCCGCGCGGCGCCGAGGTTGAGATCTTCTTGGGCTCTGGGCATCAGCTCGATCCGGGATACACGGCCAAGATGCCTCCATCTATCTCTCGGTAGCTCGCGCTACCCTCAAGTCAACTCACCCTCCTTCATCTCCTCGTCGCCCTCAGCCTCCATCTCGGCGTCGCCCTCGGCGTCCTCCTTGGCAGCAGCCTTGGCCATAATGCGCTCCGAAATGCGCGCGGTGCGCTCCGCATCCGCGACGGCGTAGTGCGACATGTGGGCCTTTCGCCGGCGCGCGGCGAGCTTGGTCTTGGAGCGGAGCGACTTGGCCATGGTGGTGGGATGGGTGATAGCTTGCGCTGGTATGGGGCAAACATCCTTGGGCTTGGAGGTCCTGGGTGGCAATGAATTTCCCGGATCAATCCAAAAAATACCCAAAACTAATCCACGCGGGTGCCACGCGAGGACTTACGCGTTGGCTGACCCGGACACTGACGTCCTCGTTGATTGACGTCGAGGCTGTTGATCTCGCTATCCACTCCATCGAGCTCGACGCACCATGTCCCGCTCATCTTACGACCGGTGCGTTGACCGTTGCGACGTACAGCTGACCGCAGTTACCTTACCGTCTTCTCGCCCGAGGGCCGGGTACGTCTCCTCCTTCCTTGTTGTTGACGCTAACGCCCAGCTGTATCAAGTCGGTGCGTCGCTGAGAAGACGTGGTGAACCAGCTAATGATAGAGTACGCGTTCAAGGCCATTAGCGGCGCGGGTATAACTTCCATCGCCATCCGTGGCAAGGACACGGCCGTCGTGATCACGCAGCGCAAGGTGCCTGTGAGTAGCATGACCGGCACCCACCAGCGCCGTTGCCTTTGGGTGTACGGCGCGCGCTGACCGCAGGACAAGCTCCTCGACCCCGAGACGGTGACCCATGTGTTTCAGATCACACCAACGATAGGTTGCGTCGTCACCGGCATGATTGGTGCGTGGTGATTGACATCCAAGCTGACCGAAGCCGACGCGCGTGCCCAGGTCCAGCGCACACGGTCAGAGGCAGCAGAGTTCCGCTACAAGTACGGCTATGAGATTACGCCTGATGCGCGTGAGTAATATGTCTCCCTCAATCTCTTCATGCTGACCCAATCTCTCATGCGTCACTGCACATGCCGCCGCACTCACCTTCCGACTCGCAGTCGCCAAGCGCATGGCCAACATCAACCAGGTGTACACGCAGCGCGCGGGTATGCGTCCTCTTGGCATCTCGATGATCCTCATCGGGCCAGATGACGAGCGCGGACCGCAGGTTTTCATGATCGACCCCGCCGGATTCTACGTGGGCTACAAGGCTGTCGCGAGCGGTCAGAAGCAGACTGAGGCGACCAACTTCGTGAGTGCGAGCAGGGAGAGCTATATGCAACCCTATGTGGCAGTGGAAGGCTCCTCCTGTGGCCAGACTGAGCGGGAATTCGCTGACGACAGTTGGAGAAGAAGTGGAAGTCTGTGGAGAACGGGTCTCTGAGTCTCGACCGCGCCGGTGTCCTCGAGCTGGCGATTGAGACTCTCTCGAATGTGTGCGCGACCGACTTCAAGGCGAGCGAGATCGAGATTGGCATCAGCTCGACGTCTCCAGATGAGCCAGGAGAGGGCGGCAAGCTCGGCGGCACGGGGCGCTTCCGCCAGATGAACGAGGCTGAGCGCGACGAGTGGCTCATCCGCGTGGGAGAGAAGGACTAGCGTGCGCGCCCGTGCTAGTGCTGTGTAGACAGGTAGAAGTTTGCATATGTATGGTTCAGTAGAGCGGGCGTGTGAGAGCGGGGTTTCAGCGAGTGACTGTCGGTGACTGCCGAGTGCCCGAGCTCTGCAGTTGCTGTGCCGCAATCGCTCTCTGTCGGTTGTGAAAGCGAGAGTCCCGAGCAGCTGTCTGCATCCTCTCTACGTTCACGATGTTTACGTGCATGTAGCCGGCGGCACACGCGCCGCTGCATCGCACACGCGTCTTCCTGATTGTCAATTAGCGGTTACACAATCTCCTTTTTAATCAGCCTCGGCCATCTTAATCGCGCCCACATCCGGATTTTTACCTCCGTCCTCCGCCTCCGCCGGCCCGAGCCATCCATCTCCCAACCACGACTCTCTCTCCCATTTCCGACGACTAACCACCCACACCCTCATCATGCTGCCCCCATTGTCCGCCCGCGCATTGCTGCGTCCCACCTCCACGGCGGCGGCCTCGGCGATCCGTCGCGCCTCTTCGGCGGTGAGTCCACTAGCTTGGAGGCCACAGGCGAGAGCTCGGCATCCTCATCATCTTCCCACTCGCGATTTCTAGCTGGCAGAGGAAGGTGGTTCTGCGACGGATTTTGCCACCTCCATTCCACTGCGCCTGGCTTCGTCTCCATCTTTCCGTCGTCCACTAGCTTGGCGATCTGCGGTTTTGCTCGCGATAGCTGGCAAGTCCGCCCACCCCGGACCTCGCTTCGGCTTTGCCTCGCTAGATCTCATCACTGATCAGTACTGTCGTTGCGGTCACTAACACCAGCCCGCTGGTCCCCTCACTCGCGTTACAACGCTGCCCAACCGTGTGCGCGTCACCACTGAGGCGAGCCCGGGACATTTTCACGCGGTCGGCGTCTACGTCCATGCCGGCAGCCGCTTCGAGAGCCACCGCACGAGCGGCGCATCCCACTTGTTAGACCGACTTGCGTTCAAGGTGAGTGGTTTGAAACTCGGTTTGAGCCGCATGACAGCCTTTATCGACCCGCGGGCTCACCTTCTCTCACCCCTGCTGACGCCCAGTCCACTGACAAGCACACCGACGAGGAGATGGTCACCCTCATCGACCAGCTCGGCTCGCAAATCACATGCAGCTCGTCGCGCGAGGCGATCATGTACCAGTCGACGGTGTTCCCCCAGTCGCTTGATCTCGCCATGTCGCTGCTCTCCTCGACGATCCTGCACCCTCTTTTGCTTCCCGAGGAGTTGGAGGCCCAGAAGGCAGCCGCCGCGTACGAGATCAGAGAGATTTGGGCCAAGCCCGAACTGATCCTTCCCGAGATCCTGCACACGGTCGCGTTTAAGGACAACACACTCGGCATGCCACTCTTGTGCCCCGAGAGCCAGCTCGAGGTGTTGGGAGAGGCCGAGATCCGCGGCTTCATGCGTGACTGGTACCGCCCCGAACGAATTGTCGTTGCTGGCGTCGGCATGCCGCACGAGCAGATGGTTGAGCTTGCGGAGAAGCACTTTGGTGGTGTCCCCGCTTCATCTGACGCGCACGTGCAGAGCTCGCTCCGGCCTGGCGCGTCGGCCCAACCCGTCGGGACCAAGGGCTTCGCAACGGTTGTCAACCCGCCCTTGAACAGCGACGCGCACCTC
This sequence comes from Cutaneotrichosporon oleaginosum, assembly GCF_008065305.1. Lineage (NCBI taxonomy): Eukaryota > Fungi > Basidiomycota > Tremellomycetes > Trichosporonales > Trichosporonaceae > Cutaneotrichosporon > Cutaneotrichosporon oleaginosum. The sequence goes on along the minus strand of NW_027072175.1, from coordinate 1,862,347 downwards.
GCTTCCGCCAAGGCGGTGTACACGGGTGGCGAGGAGTACATCCTCAAGCCCGAAGAGGAGTTCGTGCACCTCTACATTGGCTTTGAGGGCCTCGGCGTGCACGACCCCGACATCTACGCGCTCGCGACGCTCCAGACCCTCCTTGGCGGCGGTGGCTCGTTCTCGGCTGGTGGACCCGGAAAGGGCATGTACACGCGCCTCTACACCAACGTGCTGAACCGTTACCATGCGGTCGACTACTGTGCAGGCTTCCACCACTGCTACGCGGACAGCGGTCTCTTTGGCATCGCGATGAGCGTATACCCTCAGTTCGCTGGGAGTGCGGCCAACATCATTGCGCACCAGCTCGACACGCTCACGCGCCCGCAGAAGGGTGGCATCGCGCAGATTGAGCTGTCTCGCGCCAAGAACATGCTCAAGTCGCAGCTCGTTATGGCGCTCGAGAGCCGGTTGACGGCGGTCGAGGACCTGGGACGGCAAACGCAGATCCACGGGCACAAGGTGCCTGTCGAGGAGATGTGTGCAAAGATTGACGCGCTGACAATTGACGTGAGTATCAAGCTCCGACGAAGGCTAGGGGTGGGGGGAGATTCGAGATGGACTCGGCGGAAGGTGGACGGCTGTTGGGCCTAGGGCGTCGCCGTGAGGTAATCACCGACAGCGGAGACGGCGGCGGTGGAGACAAGTGGAGCGGGCCGACAGTGCAGAGCCTGGGGGTCATGCTCCGCGACGTGCACTGGCCTAGTACCTCAGAACTCTCCGCTGTGTTTACAGGTCTCGATAGTCTTTGAAGAGGGGTGTCGGGTGCCACCCACCTCTGACTCCCATCTCGATGATTCCAGCACTTTGATTGCCACGACAAGCGCTGACGTATAGGACCTGCACCGAACGGCGACGCGTGTGCTGCGACCCAGCTCTCGCACCGCGCCCCTCAACTATGGGCTGGGCAGCGGGGAGCCGACGATCGTGGCACAGGGCCAAGTCGAGGCACTCGGCGACGTGCGCGGGACACTGCGCGCGTGGGGCCTCGGCAAGCAGCCGTTCTGAGCGGGGCGTTGAGTGGCGAATTGGTGATTGGTGACTTGTTGGGCTTGGCGTTACCAGCACTCCGCGAGGCCCGACGGTGAGCAAGTGGAATGGAGGCGGATGTGTGGTGCCTGTGCATCGCAATCACCCTCTGCACTTGGAGTAGGTCTCGGCCTAGAGTAGAAGCATAGCATTGTGTTGTGTTGTACATGTACCACGCATCGCACACGGGGTGGAGCGGGTGGGGGGAGCGGGGCCTCGTTAACCTGCGCGTCATCCAAGTCGCCACCGCTTTTCAAGCGCGTCTCGCTTGAGCGTGCTGGCGCAACAAACCAGCACAAGCACAAGCACAAGCACAAGCGCGAGCACAATCGAGGTTAGCTAAAAAGAGCTAAGCGAGACTCGTTGATGCGGTTGAGCGCCGTTTGATGACCGATGTTGGCAACGGTTATACCAAACGAGGCCACGAGGCAGGGATCCATGCCAAATCGATCAGGGCTGCACCAGGGGCCACAGGGACATCCCCACAAAATCATACGGCGGGGCCCGCGCCGTTGCCGCATGCTGCTGCGGCACTTGTCTCTCGGAGCGTGAGCGAGGCCAATGAGCGAGGCCAATGAGCGAGGTGACACGGGGCATGCACGAGACGAGGTGGGTGTGCGTGGGTGTGCGGCATGATGATGCAGCGTCGGAAACGAGAAAGAGAGAGAAAGAGAGAGAGGGAGGAGCAGTTAGACGCCGAGTTCCGATTGTGAAATTGATCGTCAGTTGCTCCTCTCGAGCTCCCCTCGCTCCCCGCCACTTGTTGTTGCTCGCCGCCCTCGCCTTCAGTCCTCTCCCAGTTCTCTTGACCTACAGCAGCGCATCACTCACATCAACACGTCCATCTCCATCTCCATCTCCATCTCCATCTCCATCTCCATCTCCATCTCTCCATCTCATCTCGATCTCCACTCTCCGCGCCCACCAAAATCATCACCCAGGCGCCACAAACTCCCAGCTCGAGCCGAGTCACATTTCTTCGCACCACTTTCACATCTTCCATCTTGTCATCTTTCCAACTTTCCATCTTTCCATTCTTCTCTTAATTTCTCTGTCCATCTCAGTCTGTCGTCTCTCTCGACACTCCTCACTTCTCCACGCATAATCATCGCCCTCCGCGCGACACCACTCTGCGCCGCGTAATCCGGCGCATCCAACAACAACAAAAGCCTCAGCCGCCACTCGCCCACCGTACCGTCTCGTCTCGCGCCGACGCACCGCCGTCATCGCCTCCATCATGCATCCCTCGCAGACGCTCGTGCCCCGCCTCTCCGCGCTCATCAGCCGCGCCGCCCGCCGCCAGCCTGCCCGCCTCATTCCCCCAGCCGCCGTCGTCGCTGTTCAGGTAAGTGTCCATCACGTCATACCATTTTCGTCCACCACCTCTCCTACCCTCCCTCCATCTTTGCTTGTCTCCTTGCCACTATGCGCCGCGTGCCGCCTACTGTGCCCTGTGCCGCTGTGCCGCTGTGCTGCTGTGTCGCGACGAGTACGCGCCAATCCGACTCGTCCCGCGATCACACAGCACGGCGCGCCGCACACGCCTCCCGCCTCCACCGCCCACCTCCGTCTGCGCCCGACACCCGACTAGATCCCAGACATCTCCATCCTCGTTCGCGACATCGTTAACACACAGCACGTCGAAACGCACGCACCCCGCGGCTTCTTCGGCCGCCTGCGCCGCCCACGCCAGCTCCCGGCGCCCATGATCGCATGGAACGACCACCTCTCGATGGTGTAAACAACGTCCCCACATAGGGAGAGATCTAGACGGACGACAAACGACTCGCCGACGAAACAAGCTGTAGTGTAACCCAATCTAGTGTTGTGCATTCTGTGACTGACTGATCTGTGAGCATGCGATGGAGTGAGGTGGGAGGGGATGAGAGGCATCGGAGCAGAGGCTTGGCAGACGGCATGCCGACATGGCGCATGACCCACTAGCCCACCTGGCTAAACCACGATAGCGACGACGCGAGGAGTACATGCTATCGCACGCCCATGCTGCGCTCTGCTACCCGCTGCAATCGCTCCTTCGCCTGGTCCTTTTGTTACACATGCATGTGCACGATACATACAGCAGTCTCGAGACTATAAAGCTACGCACGGCGAGGGCAGAGGCACATTGTCGCCGATCATCTAGGCACGGCACAAGACTCGGCTCCACCCCGTCTGCCGTACAAGCCCGCCATGTCGTCGTACGGCGGCGGGGGGGAGAAGCGCGCCACGGCGCGGCACTTGTCGTAGAGCGAGAGCGGTGGCGGTGGCGATGGGGATGGGGACGGCGATGGGGACGGCGCCGCGGGCTTGGTGCCCGCCGACATGTTTGGCTTCGCGCGCTTCTTCGGATCGCCCTGCGCGCACTTGCGCTTCGCGACGCGCAGAAACTCGGGCTTCGGCGGCGGCGACGGGGGCAGAGACGGGCTGGCGGGCGGCAGGCTCGAGCTCGAGCTCTCGATGCGCGGCGTGCTGGCCGGCGTGGGGGGGAAGGTGGGGCGTTTCTTCGTCGGCGTGACGTCGCTGTCGTCTGCTTTCCTCTTACGCGTCGTGCTAGCCGTATTGGGGGTGGAGAGGCCGGAAGCCTTCTTCCGCCGCGGCGTCTTCGGGAGGGGCGGCGCGAACGACGCGTCCGCGACCAGCGCGGCAAAGTCCTGCACATCGCCATGCACCCAGACGTCGAAGACGCCGTCCCACTCGGCGGGCTTGGCCGGCGGCTCGGCGTTGACGTACACGACTCTCACGGGGGGTTCGCGGCCGTCGCGCACACTCGCCTCGGGGCGCGAGGCCAGGCTCTTCGCCATCTCCTTCACGATGCGCTTCACGCCGGGGATGGACAACGACGTGCCCGCGACCACGAGGAGGTCGGCGCGTCCTTCGCGCTCCCCGCGCGGGCCGGTGCCTCGGAGATCGCGCTCCATCACGCTCCCGATCGCCTCGCCCTGCGGGTGCTCTTCGCCGTACAGCACGACCGAGGCGCGCAGCGTGCCCACGCGCCGCTGGCGCTCCGAGAGCGCGCTCCGGATCGTCGCCATTTCGTCGCAGCGCGGACACGGGATCGGGGCGCCGTGCAGCGCGTGCGCGGCCGACGGGACCGACGCAGCGCACTGCGTGCAGTGCAGGCTGGAGAGGAGGCCGTGCAGCGGAATACAGCGCACGGGGGAGCTTTCGCGCGTCGCGGGCGACGACGCGCCGCTCGCGCTCGCGCTCGGCGACTGCGCGGCCGACGCGGGCTGCGAGGGTTGTAGTGACTGCGAGTGGGAGCGGGAGGGTCGTTGGGAATGCGGCTGCGACGAGGAGCGCGAGGCGTCGGCCGTCCGCCGCCGAGACCGGGGCGGCGGCGGGATCCCCGTCTTCAAGCCCGCGCGTTCTTCCAGCCCGTCTATGTTTTGGGTGTAGACGCGCAACAGCCGCCCTTCGCGGTCTATGTCGCGCATGAATGCGTGGAAGGCTGTCGGCTGCGCCTCGCCTGCGAGCCGGCTCAGAGTGGAGAGAAGCGCGTGGTGGTCTGGAAGTAGGGCGGGGGAGGTGAGGCTCTTGACGTGGAACAGGTCTTTGACGTTGCGCGCGCCGCGCGCGAAGAGGCCGTGCGCCGAGCGGAAGTCGGGGATCTGCGCGGCCGTACTGACGCCAGCGCCTGGGATTAGGTTCGTTAATTGAGAGACGCACCGCATACGACCACGACGCGCTTGGCGCCGCGGATGCGCCGCACGACCGTACACAGGTCGGGGTCGTCCGGGTCAGTCGAGGGCTCGGCGAAGCGGATGGGAGGGAGTGGGTCGGCGTCCCACCCGGACCCGGCGGCGGCGCTGGTGCCGGCGCGCGGGAGACGGACTAGGACAGTCATGCCCGCGCGTGAAGGGAGATCAGGGTGGATGGAGACAGAGGTGGGATGGTGGTGGATGAACGAGTTGGTGGTGGGAATGAATGGGACGAGAGTGATTCGGCGCTGTCGGAGGCAGCGAGCGAGATGGCTGTCCGCTCTATGGCCCTGAATTGTTCATGCTGGGTGGCGAGGGGTTGGGGGGAGGGGGAAATAAGTTTCTATCACTGGAACGGGGCATTTCATCTTCTGCTCAAGCAACCAGCAGCCAGCAGCCAGCCAGCCCATGTAGTTCATAAACCCAGGAGTGACGGACGAAGAGCAAAGTATAGAGGATGCAATGGCTACGCTCAGCTGAAGAGCTTGTACATACGTAGTTTAGTCTAATGCATATTCATCGCAAGGAGGACTGTCCTAGTCACATCGTCGTATGCCGTACTATCGCAGAAGCGCAAGTCTGGAAACTCAGCTCTGCTCGAATCCAGAGTACGATGCTGCGATCGCTTACTCGCTTTGAAGCTCAGTGTCATCTCGAGAGGCATTCAGCTGGCCTGCACAGATGAGCTGGTGAATCGGTGAATCCATGAACCATGGCCATCCGCCACAGTGCCACGTTCTGCTCCTCCGCAATCATCATCCAACACCCACACGTCATTGTCCGGGGCCACGTGCTTGTCATACCGCGTGTCCTGGCGCGCCTGGCGTAAATGAGGGGCCCGTTTAGGCCCCCGTACCAATCGAATAAAGTGGACCCCAATAGCCCAAAATTACGCGTTCAGCCATGCCTATCGCCAGTCGCCGGGTGAGAGGAGCGGCGGGGTGGCGGCGAGGCGGCGAGGCGGCGAGGGGCGACGGAGTTGCCTAGGAGACATGGTTGGTCTGGGCCGAGAGCGACGTTGAGCGGCCTGAGCGGATAAGGGCATCCGAGGCAAGGGACCTGGAACGCGCGCTCATCGAAATTTTCGATCCACCTCCACTTTTGCATTCAAAGCCAAGCGCTCGTTATTACCCTGGGAATACTCTAGATGATCTAATAATGCGTATACTATTACGCGCATACTGTAATAACATGTGCATGGCGTCGCGTTCCGAGGAGGCGTCGGACGTCCGAATGCAGAAAAATTGCGCAGAGGGCAGTCACCCTGGGTTGGGTGATGAGGTGATGGTTGATTACAATTTGCTTCCGTCCCTCCCTACACGCCCACTCTCGCGCAATCCTCGTCTCTCTCTTTCTCTTTCTCTCTCTTCTCCTTCTCCTCTTCTCCTCTTCTCTCTTCTTCATGCACCCAGTGCCAGCAACCTCTCGTTCTTCTTGCTGACCTCCTCCTCCCAAAAGGCCTCCCCTTCGCGCTAGCATCCCTCCTCGGTTAGCACAAGGCAGCCACCACCACCGTCACCACCACTGCCTCCGCTTTTAGCCTACACCAAGCGCAGCCCGCGTCATTAGCCTTGGAAAACTTTTCCTCTCCTCCCTTCTCACAACTTCCCCTCCAGTCGTGTAGAGCAGACAATATGGTCGCTCCCGCTCACGACGAGGTGCCCGCGGGCACTACTCCCGTCTCCCCCGGCTCCCCAGCCCCGACCCCCAAGGTCACGGTTGCCCGTGGTGCCAGCGCGAGCACCGCCGTCTCCACTCCCCTTCCCGTTGGCTCTCTCTACCCCCCCGCGTCTAGCAAGGGTATCGACTTTATGGCCGGCGAGACCGAGTGGGATGACGCCATGGGCCGCGGTGACATGGTCCTTGAGCTCGCTGATGGCCTCGCCCTCTCTGGCCACTCGTTTGGTGCCGACAAGAGCATTTCCGGCGAGTGTGTCTTCCAGACCGGTGAGTTGCTCGAGCCAGCTGGTGACTGCCGGCCTGACGCATAGGCATGGTTGGCTACCCCGAGTCGCTCACCGACCCCTCGTATGAGAGCCAGATTCTCATTCTCACTTACCCTTTGGTCGGTAACTATGGTGTGCCCGAGCGTCCGGAGGAGATGAACGCCGAGGCTCTCAACAAGGCCTCCGAGGCCATCCTCGACAGCATCCCCATCGAGTTTGAGAGCCGTCGCATTCACGTCGCCGCACTTGTCATTGCCAACTATCACCCCAGCTACTCGCACCACCTCGCGTCGAGCAGCCTCGGCCAGTGGCTCAAGGAGCAGGGCGTCCCCGCCATGTGGGGTGTCGACACCCGCATGCTCACCAAGCGTCTCCGTGAGGGCGGTGTTCTGCTTGGCCGCGTGCTCGCTCAGAAGAAGGAGGACCCCACCAGTGGCTCGCTCACCGGCGTTGCCCAGCGTATCCTCGGCGGCCTTGGCTCCCCCGCCTCCATCTCCGACGCCCCTGGCGCCTGGCAGAGCGCTTACGACACCGTCCCCTTCGCCGACCCCAACCAGGTCAACCTTGTCGCCAAGGTTTCCATCAAGGAGCCCGTCGTCTACACCGCTCAGACCGGCGTGGAGCCCAAGCTCAACGCCCGCACGGGCAAGACCATTCGCATTCTTGCCATCGACGTCGGCATGAAGTGGAACCAGATCCGCTGCTTCCGCAACCGCGGTGTTGAGGTCAAGGTTGTCCCCTGGGACTACGACTTCAACAAGGAGGCCGGCAAGTTTGACGGCCTGTTCGTCTCTAACGGCCCCGGCGACCCATCCATGGCCACGGCCACGATTGAGAACCTCAAGGTCGCCCTTGAGACCTCCAAGGTGCCCATCTTCGGTATCTGTCTCGGACACCAGCTCATCGCCCTCGCTTCCGGCGCCAAGACCCGCAAGATGAAGTACGGCAACCGTGGCATGAACCTGCCGTGCACGTGCGCCACCTCGGGACGCTGCTACATTACTTCGCAGAACCACGGTTACGAGGTGGATGTCACCACCCTGAACAACGGCTGGGAGCCGCTCTTTACCAACGCCAACGACAACTCGAACGAGGGTATCTGGATGGGCAAGAACGGTAAGCCCTTCTTCTCGGTCCAGTTCCACCCCGAGTCGGCCCCGGGTCCTCGCGACACCGAGTTCCTCTTCGACGTCTTCCTTGAGAGCGTCGTCAACACTGCCGCCGAGGGTCGTCTCGTTTCGATCGACATGCCCGGCGGCGAGCTCGCCGCGCACCGCGAGCGTCTCCCTCGCGTCCAGGTCAAGAAGGTTCTTGTCCTTGGCTCCGGTGGTCTCTCCATTGGTCAGGCCGGCGAGTTCGACTACTCGGGCTCGCAGGCCATTAAGGCGCTCAAGGAGGAGGGCATCTACACCATCCTCGTCAACCCCAACATCGCCACTATCCAGACTTCCCAGGGTCTCGCCGACAAGGTCTACTTCCTTCCGGTCACCCCCGACTTTGTGCGCCGCATCATCAAGCACGAGAAGCCCGACGGCATCTACTGCACGTTCGGTGGCCAGACCGCCCTCAACGTCGGTGTCCAGCTCAAGGACGAGTTCGAGGGCCTCGGCGTCAAGGTCCTTGGTACTCCCATTGACACCATCATCACCACCGAGGACCGTGACCTCTTCGCCCAGGCCATGGAGGAGATCGGCGAGAAGTGCGCCGACTCGTCCTCCGCCAACAACTTCGAGGAAGCCAAGGCCGCCGCTACCCGCATTGGCTACCCCGTCATCGTCCGTGCCGCGTACGCGCTCGGCGGTCTCGGCTCGGGCTTCGCTACCAACGTCAATGAGCTCGAGGAGCTCTGCAACAAGGCCTTTGCTACTTCGCCCCAGGTCCTCGTCGAGAAGTCGATGAAGGGCTGGAAGGAGGTCGAGTACGAGGTCGTTCGTGACTGCATGGACAACTGCATCACTGTGTGCAACATGGAGGTGAGTAGAGTTGATCTGTGTTTAGTGACAGTTACTAATGACAGAACTTCGACCCCCTCGGTATCCACACTGGTGACTCCATCGTCGTCGCCCCCTCGCAGACGCTCTCGGACGCCGACTACAACATGCTCCGCACGACTGCGGTTAACGTCATCCGCCACCTCGGCGTCGTCGGCGAGTGCAACATTCAGTACGCCCTCAACCCGTACTCCAAGGAGTACTGCATTATCGAGGTCAACGCGCGTCTCTCCCGTTCGTCGGCTCTTGCCTCCAAGGCCACCGGCTACCCCTTGGCTTTCATTGCCGCCAAACTCGGTCTCAACATTCCCCTCAATGAGATCCGCAACTCGGTGACCAAGAAGACGACTGCCTGCTTCGAGCCCTCGCTCGACTACTGCGTCGTCAAGATTCCCCGCTGGGACCTTAAGAAGTTCAACCGTGTCTCGACCGCGCTCTCGTCCTCGATGAAGTCTGTCGGTGAGGTCATGGCTATCGGCCGTACCTTCGAGGAGACCATCCAGAAGGCCATCCGCTGCATCGACGACAGCTGGGGTGGCTTTGGCGTCAACATTGACGTCGAGGACATTGACCACGAGATCCGCAACCCAACGGACCAGCGTCTCTTTGCCATTGCCAAGGCCCTCAAGCTCGGCTACTCGGTCGAGAAGATCAACGAAATGTCGAGCATTGACCCCTGGTTCCTCCGCCGCCTCGAGAGAATCTCCAAGACCGAGGATGTCATGGCCAAGTACTCGGCCGCGACCATCCCCGCCGAGCTCCTCCGCAACGCCAAGCAGCTCGGTTTCTCCGACCGTCAGATCGCCAAGACGATCAACTCGAACGAGCTCGCCGTCCGCCGCCTCCGTTCGGACGCCCGCATCTCGCCGTTTGTCAAGCAGATTGACACGGTCGCCGCCGAGTTCCCGGCATTCACCAACTACCTCTACACGACCTACAACGCGTCTGAGCACGATGTTACCTTCACCGACAACGGTGTCATGGTTCTGGGCTCGGGTGTGTACCGCATCGGTTCGTCGGTCGAGTTTGACTGGTGCGCCGTCCGCGCCATCCGCACGCTTCGCGAGAACGGCATGAAGACTGTCATGATCAACTACAATCCCGAGACCGTCTCGACCGACTACGACGAGGCCGACCGTCTCTACTTTGAGAACATCTCGCTTGAGACCGTCCTCGACATCTACGACATTGAGTCCTCGTCTGGTCTTGTCCTCTCGATGGGTGGCCAAACCCCTAACAACATCGCGCTTGCGCTTCACCGCCAGAACGTTAAGATCTACGGCACTTCGCCCGAGATGATCGACACCGCCGAAAACCGCTACAAGTTCTCGCGTATGCTGGACAAGATCGAGGTTGACCAGCCGCTCTGGAGGGAGCTTACCTCGTTCGCCGAGGCCAAGGCGTTCTGCGACAAGGTCAGCTACCCCGTCCTTGTGCGCCCCTCGTACGTCCTTTCGGGTGCGGCAATGAACGTCGTCTTCACCGAGGACGACCTTCAGACCTACCTTGGTGCCGCGACTCAGGTCTCGCGCGACCACCCCGTCGTCATCTCCAAGTACATTGAGGACGCCAAGGAGATCGAGATGGACGCCGTTGCCAAGGACGGCAAGATGGTCATGCACTACATCTCGGAGCACGTCGAGAACGCCGGTGTGCACTCGGGTGACGCCACCCTTGTCCTTCCGCCCCAGGACCTCGACCCCGAAACTATTCGCAAGATTGAGGTTGCCACCGCCAAGATCGGTGCTGCCCTCAATGTCACTGGCCCGTACAACATCCAGTTCATTGCCAAGAACAACGAAATCAAGGTCATTGAGTGCAACCTCCGTGCCGCCCGCTCGTTCCCCTTCGTCTCCAAGGTCACCGGCATCGACGCCATCGAGATGGCAACCAAGGTCATGCTTGGCCTCCCCGTCACTCCTTACCCCGACGTTAAGATGCCTCCCAACTACGTTGGTGTCAAGGTGCCCCAGTTCTCGTTCTCTCGTCTTGGTGGCGCCGACCCCGTTCTCGGTGTCGAGATGGCCTCCACTGGTGAGGTGGCCTGCTTCGGCAAGGACCGTTACGATGCCTACCTCAAGGCCCTTATCTCCACGGGCATCCGCCCCCCGAAGAAGAACGTCCTGCTCTCGTTCGGCTCGTTCAAGGAGAAGCTCGAGATGCTCCCCTCGGTGCACAAGCTTCACAAGCTGGGTTACAACCTCTTCGCCACGGCTGGTACCGCCGATTTCATCCAGGAGCACGGCATCCCAGTCAAGTATCTCGAGGCGCTTCCGGAGGGCGAGGACAACGACCCCCAGAAGTCCGAGTACTCGCTCCAGCAGCACCTTGCCAACAACCTCATCGACTTGTACATCAACTTGCCCTCGAAGAACCGCTACCGCCGTCCTGCGTCGTACATCTCCAAGGGCTACCGCTCGCGTCGTATGGCTGTCGACTACGCCGTACCCCTGATTACCAACGTCAAGTGCGCTAAGCTATTCATTGAGGCGATCATCCGCAAGCCTACCTTCGACATCACCTCGGTCGACTACAAGACGAGCCACAAGACTTTCACCTTCCCTGGTCTCGTTTCGGTCCAGTCGTTCGTCCCCGGTGCCGCCGAGGCTGGCTCGCCCGACTTTGGCGTCGCCACCCAGGCTGCTATCCGTGGCGGCTTCACCACCGTCCAGATGGTGCCGCAGGGTGTTCGCTCGGCAGTTGAAGACGAGATCTCGCTCCAGCGCGCCCAGCAGAACGCCACTGGCGCGGCCCACTGCGACTACATGTTCTCTGTCGCCGCCACACCCGACAACGCATCGCGCCTTGCTTCGGCTCTTGAGGCCGGCGCCAAGGCCCTTTTCATCCCCTTCAACAACTTCTTCGGCCCCAGCAACAAGGTTGCCAGCGTGGCACAGCACTTCGCCGCTTGGCCTCAGGACAAGCCTATTGTCACGGACGCGCGCGCGACCGACCTCGCCTCGATCCTCCTCCTTGCGTCGCTCAACAACCGCAGCATCCACATCGCTTCGGTGTCGACGCGTGATGACATGGCTCTCATTGCCCTCGCCAAGGAGAAGGGGCTCAAGGTCACCTGTGATGTGTCCGTTTACGCCCTCTTCTTCTCGCAGGCCGACTTCCCTGAGGCCGCCAAGGTGCTCCCTTCGCAGGACGACCAGGCCGCTCTCTGGGAGAACCTCGAGACGATCGACATCTTCTCGGTCGGCGTGCTTCCCTACGAGCTTGGCCAGGCCCTCGGCAAGAAGGTTTCGGCCCGCAGCGGTATCGAGGAGACCCTCCCTCTTCTCCTCACTGCTGTCGGTGATGGTCGCCTCACCCTGGAGGACATCACCCTCCGCCTGGCGGACAACCCTCGCGCGATCTTTGACATCCCCGAGCAGGCGCAGACCTACGTGGAGGTCGAGGTCAACCGCTCGTCGGTCTTCGAGCTCGAGGAGGGTGGTGACTGGTCGCCGCTCACTGGCAAGTCGGTGGCTGGTGGCGTGCACCGTGTCGTGATCAACAACCATTCGGTTGTCCTCGACGGCACCGCGTTCTCGATGCCCCTCGGCCGCGACATTTCATTCGGCGTCGGCGCCCGCCCGGCTATGGTTTCGCGCGCGTCGTTCACTCGCACCTCCCGCCCGAGCTTCAGCCAGCTGGCCTCGCCTGCCATGGGCACTATGCCGCTTGGCACGCCGGCGCGCGAGCAGCCCTCGCTCATGTCGCTGGCTGCCCAGCCGGTCGCCCAGACTTCGCCTCTCCCTGTCTTCCCCTCGCTGCAGCCGCACCCCGCGTTCGCACGCCGCCACATCCTCTCGGTCGGCCAGTTCACCAGGGATGACCTGCACGCGCTCTTCAACCTCGCTTCGGAGATGCGCACGCAGGTCGAGCGCCAGGGATCGGTCGACACGCTCCGCGGCCGCGTCCTCTCCACTCTCTTCTACGAGCCCAGCACTCGCACCTCGACCTCATTTGAGGCGGCCATGAAGCGCTGCGGTGGTGAGGTCGTGCAGGTTACTGCCGAGACCTCGTCGGTTCAGAAGGGAGAGTCGCTGTCGGACACCATCCGCACCCTTGGGTGCTACTCGGACGCCATTGTGCTCCGCCACCCCTCGGTCGGCTCGTCGAAGGAGGCCGCCAAGTCGTCCCCCGTTCCGATCATCAACGCTGGCGACGGCATCGGCGAGCACCCTTCGCAGTCGCTCCTCGACGTCTTCTGCATCCGTGAGGAGCTTGGCTCTGTCAACGGCGTGACCGTTACCCTCATCGGAGACCTGAAGAACGGGCGCACCGTGCACTCGCTCGTCAAGCTGCTGTCACTCTACGACGTGACGCTCAACTTCGTCTCGCCCCCGTCTCTCCAGATGCCTGACTACGTCAAGGCCGAGGCGACGCGCGCCGGCATCAAGTGGTACGAGCACACCAACTTGGACGCGGTCATCGGCTACAGCGACGTGCTGTACGCGACGCGCGTGCAGAAGGAGCGCTTCGACAGCCTGGCCGAGTACGAGGCCGTCAAGGACATGTACGTGATCAACCACGATGTCCTGGCGCGCGCGAAGGAGAGTGCGATCGTTATGCACCCCCTCCCGCGCCTCAACGAGATCGACCCCGAGGTCGACTTTGACAGCCGCCGCGCTGCCTACTTCCGCCAGATGCGGTATGGCCTGTTCATCCGCATGGCACTGCTCACCATGGTCCTTGGGGCTTAGACACTGTACTCTCATCTTCATAGTCGCGGCTAGATCCGCATTCAAGCATTCAATGCATGTACTGGACACGCAGGAGCGAGGTGATGAGTGGGAGCGGGAGCTTGGCGGGCGTCGAGAGGGCGCCTTAATGGTGTGATTCAGCCGCTGGCAGACGCTCTGTCGATCTGATAAGAGGAAGCCCAACGGCAGCGTCTAAGAATGTACATTGGTCAATTATGCTATGTGGTGCTATGCCATGCTATGCTATGCGGTGCTTTGTTACACGGGCCCGTCTCCCCCTTTCCCTCCCGTCGCCTTTCCTCTGCATCACGAGTTGAAGATGCGCGAATGCTGCAAGTCATGCCTAGCCGCAAGGATCTCGCCGAGGGGCCAAGTCGTCGCGGGTCCGCGCTCCGCCTCCTCGGCCCATGCCCACTCGTCTCCCCCCTCTCCCTCAAACCCGTCTGTTTCGGGGCCTGCTGCCTCGCTCTTCATAGCCCCTGCGATGGTCCTCCGCAAGGGATGCGCAAGGAGCTGCGTCGAGAGATACGGCCCGACGACATTGAGCCGCACGGCGGCGGACAGAAGCGACCGCGCGTGTGTGAAGAGGTACAGGTGGTGCGCGGTGTCTGCGTCAGCATCATCCGCCACGGAAACGCACCATAGTCAATGCCGAGCGCGGCACACACGGCGCCAAAACACACGGCCAAGTGGCCGGGCGCGCCCCGCCGCACAGCGCGCTTGTACGCTGCCACGAGGGCCGCTGCGCGCGCGTCGCCGCCCTCGCCGCCCTCGTCCACCGTGCCGTCGGCACACCCGGCCTCCCCGTCCGCCTCATACACGCCCGGGGGCGCACTCAATCCGCGCGCATACAGCGTGAGCAGCGCGACGCCTTGTGCGCGCGACGCGCGCCGCGCGACATGCGACAGCAGCGTGGCCTCATGCATCTCGTCGAGGCGCACGAGGCGGGCGACCGCCATCTGTGTACCTTCCGGCTCCTCTGGCTCCTCTGACCCCTCGGGTCCGTCTTCCGTGGCGGCGAGGGCGGCGCGCACGCACGCCCACGCTTCGCGGAGGTACCATGCCGTGCTGGCTGCGAAGTTGTCGACTTCGGCGGCGGCGAACTGCGCGAGCGCCGGGCCGGCTTTGGACGGGCCGAGGGGCGCGGCGCTTTGCGGCGCGCGGCCGGCGCCCCATTCGCGGCCGGGGGCGGCGCGCGCGCCGCGGATATCGGGGGCGTCGGCGACTCCGTAGGCGCGCGAGGGCGAGAGGAAGCCGTGTTTCGCGTACGATTCGAGGCCGGACGAGGCGACGAAGCCGCCTGTCGGCAGGTTGCTGTCGAGGAGGACGTAGAGGGCGTGGGCTGCGGTGTCTACGGAGGCCGGAGGGGGGGAGAGGGTGGGGGATGCCATTGTGGTTGAGAGAGATGAGAGACAAGCAGATGATGGATTCGGGTTTTCGGTTGCTTTGAAAGGCACAAGATAAGGCTCGGCGATAAGCGATGTGACGTAAAGACTCTTGGTGAAAGTTAAGCAACAAGCGATTCCACCACCACTGAGCGTGTGAGGTTTGGACAGACTGTCACTCTCGCTTGCATCTGTAGGAAGAGACAATAGGTACTCGTTGTGTAGTAGTTGTGGACATTGTCTCAGCGGCATACATCTCACGCCGCAGGCAGGAGGGGGTGTACGACCAAAGATGCAGGGAGTACAAACCGCTCAGCAAGTACTCTGAGCTGGCAAGTTCTGAGCCGACGCCTTTCCCAGCGGCGGGGATCATAGTTGTCCCCCGAGGAGTGTTGAGGGATGGCAATGGCAATTTCAGCAGCCATGAGCCTCTTTCAGCGGCAGGAGGTTCACGTTACTAAAGACGTAGCGAGCCCTACTCGTCCCCACTGGCGCCGTGTTCGAATCGTGCACGGCGCCTGACTCTGTGCGACCATCTTGAGAGGCGCCCGTGTAGCAAGTGGAGACTGTCCACGCGGAAGAGGATTCGGCTGGCGGCCAACATCAGATCCCTCCTCAAACATTATCGTCAGTGCTATATCCCATATCGACACTCGACGTACTGGTCCGGTGCCACTGACTGGCATCCGCGACACCTTGACACATCACTCGAAATACCGGCATCACCTCATGGCAATCATACTCAAATGAACCCACGCATCCGGATCGCTCTTGAGCGACTGTCATGGCCGGGTTCTCTCGAGCTTGACCTTTCACGGCGAACCTCGTATGTCATCAACCGACACATGTAGTTCTCCCCTATGTCCACCACCACCACACTCGCCCTCGAATCGGTGCTTCCTCTCGCCCTCGTGCCGGGCCATCGCTTGACCTTTGTTGACTCTAGCTGACACGTGGTCCACTCATAAGGACGACCAGCCAGGTCATGCAGGTCAGCCGCTTCAGTCGACTTGTCAACCTCCCGACATGTCGTCAGTCAACCTCCACACCCGACATTCAGTCAACCGCCTCGGACCTCTGACCTCGGTCCTGTGAGCCAGGGTACCGACAAAGGTCGGTATGAGGTCGAACTGCTCGAGCGTACACGGACGAGTATTGACGAGCCGTATGAGGGAGTACGGTGATGATCCGTGAGAGAATGGCAGAGGACATGTACGAGATGTACATAGAGAGGGATCGCCTCTCCGGCTCTGTAAAGATCTATTAAACTGCTTTGTACTGTTTGTACACTCTCTGTACAGTTTTTCTGTCATTTTTCTAGGCATCCTCGCGTACGCATATATTTTGCATCGCCCAAGCGGTTCCACCTTTTGTACCGCCCTTTGTTGCTACTCTCGCTCACAGGCGGTTGGTCTCGCCAGTGCGCAGCTGATGGCGGTGCATGTAGTCAAGATGCAGAGGAAGCCGATGGTGAGGAGCGTGACAGGAAACGACGTAGGCACGAAAGACCAAGCGCAGTATGGCAGAGTTTCATTTGCATCCTGTGTTGTAGGACAAGCGATATGACTTAGTGACACACAGTGTCGCGGCCTTCTCACGCGTCGCTATCGCAAGCAGTCATCAGTCTATGCAGTCCAGTGTGGCAAAACAACAACCTACACACAACAAAGGTGTGGCCACCTCCACACGGACAACTAGCAGAAACAAATGTGTCTACACAGCAATTGATGCGAAATATGTGGAGAAAGAGGCCTGTGAACCCCAGCTCGCGCCAGCAGGATCACAAAGATGTCTCCTCTCTATGGTAGTGCGGGGTGTCCTGCCGCCGGTCTTCAGGCAGTTGGAAAGTGTAAACGAAGGGCACCCAAAGGAGCTCGTGAGTGGCAACCACTTATCCATTGGGGGGCTTCGGCCCGGGAGCTGAGAGTTGTTCCTCGTGTGTGTGTAGATGGGTGTAATTTAGACCCAACAGTCAGCTAGCAGCAGAGGGAGAGGCCAGGTGTAATTTGATGAAAGTTGTCCTCCACTGTTATGGAAAGGGTGGAAGGTTTGAGGAATGAGATGCAGAAGCGGGTTGAGCAGATGTGTGATGCAGGCAAGCGAGATGCGTGGCGGCCCTGTGCTTCGCTCTCCGAACAAAGCGATTCTGCGTTTCGCTGCACCCGTGTTTTTTTTCTGGAGGTGGCGCACATCATCTTCGCATCTTCACACAAGGACATGTACAATCAGGAGAACGTCTCGTCACGCGCCCGCTGCGGCCTGCTCCCACGCAGAACCAAACACCATTTGTAAATACATCTGCTCGCTCGAGAGGGCGAGCTCGTACGACGCATCGCCGCGACAAGTGGCGTCCTCAAAGTTGAGGAGCGTAAGGGGAGGGCGGTCGTGGGGAAATGGCTCGTTGTCGTCATCGGTTCGGGGGCAGCGCGTCGCAATATTCCACGGGTCGCGGATCCTGTGCACGACGCCTGCTGCGTGCAGCTGGGCATCAGCACGCGCCATCTCGGGGCTGGAGTTAGCAATGCGCTATTGTCATACACTCACTGAAATTCAGATAGATCGCTCCAATGCGGCGACACCTCGTTGATCTCGTCCAGCGTGCGTCCCGCATCCTCAAGAACGAGCGCATACACGATCCATACGTTATACTTGGTCCCGACGCTGTCTTGTTTACCGCTTTTATGTTCTTGTTCGCCGCCTCTGAGACCATCAGTGGCGGCGAACAAGCCGGTCTCGGGGCCACAAGCGAAGCTCGCCACCACCGCAACCATGTCGTTCGTCGCCACTGCGACCCCACCTCCTGCCTTCATGGCACCCCGATATCTCTCCTGCATTCTTCGATGTCCATGCAGCACCTTGTTGGCTCGCGTCGCTTTTTGGGCTTCTTGGAGTGTCGAGAGCAAGGGGCAAGGGGGGCGCAACTCTGTGAACACGGCTGCAACCCCCAATGACAGTCTGCTCACGAGGTACTTGATAACCATCGCGCTTCCCGAACATGCCTCCAATGCTCAGCACTTTACTCCGCCGCCGTTTGAGACCTACTGCTTCACCAGCATTGCCGTAAATGGTGGTCCCAACTAGTCTGCGCCCAATTTCGGCTAAGATATTGTACACATATGCAATGCTATCTATGTCGCGCCCAGCGGATCCCACGCGTGACTCCCACGAGGCGCCGATGCGACATCCGGCTTCGGCGCCTCATTAACCACTGTACCTTTCACCTCCTTCTCCCCACGCAACGCGGAGGCGGCCTCGGCGAGAGTCAGGTCCGCAAGACTCTGCCGTGGTATGTCGCTCCAGGGGTTGACGGCGAGCTCAGCAGTCGTGCTTCGCGCCGGCTTTGACTGACTGGCCGGTAGGCCATTCCTCACCTCTTCCCTCGTCCGCACACGAGCCACACCCACACCCTCGCCAACGAGGCCGCCGCTGATCGGCGCTACTTCTGGGACTAGCGCCGATGTCGCTGTCGTTCGCACCGCAACATCGTCGTCCCAGGGGTTGGCTTCGAGCGGCCCGCGCACCGTGCGCGCCTCGCCGATGCCCGTGCCTGGCTCAAAACTACCCAGCTCTCTTTGAGGCGATTCCTCGTCCGTGCGCTCGCGAAGATGGGTGTAGGCGTCCGTTGCGCTTGAACGGATGGTGTTGAACGCACTGAGGGCACCTGAGCCCACCGAGTTCCAGCTCCATTTTCCGCGCGGCATCGTGGTCTGGGAGCCGGTGCTAGAGGACGCGCGGATCGGCTCCGGTCGCTTTGGCGTGGAAACCACGCGCGGCGCGTACGGCAGAATTGGAGGCGGCACATGCGCTGCGGCCGCGTCTCGCGGAGCTACCCTAACGTTCGGACGCGGGTCGGCCGCGCTAGACGGCGCCACGAGAAGTGCTTCGGGCGGTTGCGGCTCGCGAAAGGCCTCGGACATGTTCATCTCCTCATCGGCACGTTTGAAAAGACGATGCCAGAAGCGCACATCGCGCGGGTCGGGGTGCAGTACACCCATGTCGGCATCTGGACCCCGAGCAGAGCGGTCGTCCAGCTCCGGCTTGTAATCCGCGTTGAGGTAGGAAGCGCGCTGGGCTGGCAGGTCGAACCACTCCCATGCCGACACCGTACGCTCCACGTACGGTTTGCCGGAGACGGCAACGCGGCGCTGCCGCTCATTGTCGAAAAGGAATGTGCCAAATTGGCAGGCGTACAGGTTATAATGCAGGTCAAGGAGGTAGTCCTCGTTGAACTCAAACCGTTCGGGGAACTGACGCTGGATCTGACGGACGCAGTCCAGGAATTGATGGAAGACGGGCGAGATCTCCTTCAGATGAGATGACGAGGTGAACTGCTTGGACATGGACGCGAAAAAGGCCTGCGCCCCTTTAACGGCGATCCCGAAGTCATCGTCGCTCTCATCGTCCATTGCGTCGATGTTGTCTGGCGTCGCTGTGAAGAGCTTTGAAGAGGACAGATGCCCCGAGCGGTGCATGAACATGTGACCGAAGGACAGCCAATCCTTCTCCACCAACACCCGGAAGCCGTCCAGAGTGCGATAGTAGGGGTCGAGGCAGAGCTGCGCAACCGCGCTCAACTGCGAGGTGCGATCCCAGCCGTCTGAGCAGTGAATGAGCACATGCGACGAGTTGATGTGGATGTTCTTGACAATCATAACGCTCCCATCAAGGATGGCAGTCAGATGCTTAAGCCAACCTGACTTGCGCAGTCGCTCGCGATCAACAGGCATGCCACCGGCGCTCGCCTCAGCGAGCGTCTCAACCACCGTCTTGAGACTGTTTCGCATGACGTGGATGTTGTCGATGCCGAGATATGCCTTCTCGGCCCACCTGTAGTGGTCCATGTTCTCGGAGCCGGCACCTTTGGCTACGTTGGCCATGGCGTTAGTCGTGGGGCGTGCGTCAATGATAAGGTTCGTGCACGTCGCACCATACACCTGCGCCGCGGGGAGGGCAGCGAGGTTTGAGCTGCTTGCGGATGGTGTGATCTGTGACGAGCCGGCGCTCTCGGGCGACTGGTGGCTGGTAAAAATACACTCGACCAGGCGCTCGTCTTGTGCGGACCGGTTACCCTTGAGCCCCACCATCGGCTGGGACGAGCGGGTGATGCTCGCTTGGTTCGCCCAGTGCAAGTATGAGAGAGCGGGAATGCGCGCTTTGCTCCTGTACTTTGCCGCGTACGCTAGTACCGAGTCACTGATGCGTGTCGGAACAACGAGCTTAGCGGGGTACGTCGGCGAAAAGCTGTAGTCGCGATTGATGTCCGTGAAGCGCCACGCGCGCGTGCGCGAGCCTACGCCCTGCCGAGCAAACTCCGTGCGCGGGTTGTACACGCCCCACCCGGTTGCGGCGGTCTTGGATGTGCCAGAGACAGCACCCGGCGACGGTGCATCGGCAGATAATGACGGTGGCAGTAGCGGGTTGGGGGAAAGGGGGGAAGGGACTGGGGCGAGGGAGGCTGGGGATGGACTCGAAGCGGGAAGCGAACTTGTACTGGCCAGCGGCGAGCGTGGAAGAGTGTAGAAGAAAGCGTACAGCTGTTCAACGGATTCTTGGGTCAGCTGAGAGTCACACAAGAACATACGGGTGACGGCGCAGTCGCGTACGCTGGCCCACACATCCTCAGCGCCGCCCTCGCCCCACTTCTCGAACAATAGCGTGTACGTGTCAAACGTCTTGGTGCCCACGAGCAGAGGATATTTGCCTGCGGCGCTCTGTGGTAGACGCTGCAGCACGTTGATGGTGGGGTACGGAATCCAGATCTCCCCGTCGGTGGCCGTCGCACGCGGCTTCTCGATGTTGACCCCGTCCTGCGACGCTGGCGAGAAGAAGAGGTGGTGGGGAGTGAGGTGAAGCGTGCCCTCGACGCGGAGGCGAGCATGCGGCGGCGAGCGTGCCGTGCCCTCCAGGACGACGTTCTCGACCTTTGCGACGCGAAGGCCGTCCATGCTTGCTGAGAGAGCTGACGCAGGAGTAAAGAATATGAGACGCGTTGAGAATGGCCACCCAACCATGCTGCATGCAGTCACACTCGCACACTCTCTCATATGACGCATGCAAACCTCGTGGCACTGTATTTGTCCCCCTCATGTAATGATCGGAGTGGCTCGGGGCGTCATGAAACTACACCAGTCCGTGCAGGTTGGGATCCATGGACAACGCCGAGGCCTGCGGCATGAACTGGCCAGAAGGATGCGTACATGTCCTGCTCACATGTCCAGGCGAAGAGGGGCCAAAGCACAACTTGTATGACGAGGCTGAGACCCAAGGTTGAAGCCCGGACAGGGAGGACGACGCCCATGAATGAACAAAAGGACAATGGGGCGCGCCGGGACCGCCTGAGACGCCTCCCTCTACCTTGTCCATTCCTTCTGGCGGTGACAGCTGGGGTAGTCACGGCCATCTCATTCAACTTCACACTGACGCCAGACGCTCTGCGTATCTTGCAGCCAGGTCCTATCGATGCATATTGTATGATTGTTTAAGCGCCCTTGGCCTTCTGGATCTGGTACCACGAGGCGAACTACGGTCAGCAAGGACGAAAGTAGCCATGAATGCAGGTGATGGTGGGCAAGAAGAGGAGGATACGTACGAAGGGCAGACCGAAGCCGCAGGTGATGTAGATACCCATCTTGGCAGCGAGGCCAAACTTGTTGTTGACGCTGGTGGGGATGGTCCTGTTGGTGGGAGCCGCAAAGATGTGTGGATGACGTGATAGTGCATGTGGGGAGTATTGCGACAGCGGAGGGCCATGCGATGTAAGAACGAGGGGATATGTGCGCGCAGGACATGATGAGCATAATGGGAGAGAGTCGCGAGAGAGACGGGCGTGCGTTAGCACACGCACACATGGAGCACACGGCAGCGACGCACTTGTCAACAACGTTCTCGAAGTGAGCGAAGCGGACCTGCTGGCGAGCGGCGGCGACGCGAGCGGCGCGGAGGGGGGCGGCACGGACAAGCATGGACATGGCGGACTGGAGTGGTGAGAAGACGGAGGTGATCAGACTAGTGTAGTAGGTTATAGCCGAGCTCTGAGTGGCCTGCACCACCTTCCTCGGCCTACCTCTGCTCTCCGGGCCATTGGGGTGAGAGCCGCGTACGGTGGTGCCCGCGGAAATAGTCGGGCTTGCGGTGTGGCGCTTCCACTCATGCCACGTCGAGACCACGTGGTGGTACCTGATAACTGGTGGAGGTGAACCAAGCTCGCGAATGCTGACATGTTGACCGAGCTCACCCAGTTGCTTCTTGCATCTTGGTTTTGCATCACGTCCGCACATCATCGATCTCTCCCTCTCCTGCTACTCAACTTTTCGTCATGTGCGAGTACGCAGTCGGCAGGCGGTACCTCAACGCACGAACGCGTGCTCCCCTGACGTTGCGCTATATTGGCGCGCTACCCGGCCTTGACTCGACGTGGCTCGGCGTCGAATATGACGACCCAACCCGTGGCAAGCATTCTGGCGAGTACAACAGTGTGCAATTCTTTCGCTGTCATCCCGGTGCCGGCGCCTTTATCAAGTACTCTTCCGCGTCGCTACCGCTGGTCGAGGGCGCTGACCTCGTGGCGGCGCTCGAGGATCGCTATGGAGGATTGGAAGGAGAAGGGGCCAACGGAAGGGAAGGCGCCGACGTCGTGCTTCTTGGCGACTCGCGGATTGTCGTTGAGGCGCCGGGGATGCGAGATGTCGTGAGGCGAATTGGGCGGCTCGAGCGGCTGCGCGAGGTAGGCTTCGAGAATGAGTGGGTGTCCCGACTTGGAGGGAGCGAACGTCAGCGTATCGTTCTCAAACAGCGGTTGAAAGGTATCTAGGGGTATATGTGTAGCATCCACTCACCGCAGGCGTTCGCGCTCTGGACTTGTCGAGGAACCTCATTGCAACCTGGAGTGATGTTGGAGACATCGCCTCGCATCTTACGGGGCTCAGAGTGCTCATCCTGAAGTGAGATGAAGGACGAGGCAGTGGCTGACTCCAGCCACTCACGAATTCAAGATGTCAGCTCTATCGCCTCCGAAGAGCAGAAGAGGCTTCGCGATTGCTTTTCAACAGTCTCAGAGCTGCATCTCGGCAAATCGGCACTCAGCTGGGCCGAGGCGGTGGACGTAGCTTCACTCTTCCCCTCCCTTGAAACGCTGTTTCTTAACCACAACTCTGACATCGTAACCCTTTCCCCTCGTCATGATCAAAATGTCAAGGCTGCGATGGCCCGCCTGAAGGTCCTTAGCATTGATGGGTGCGGTGTTGACTCGTGGTCGAATGTCGCTTGTGGTCTCTCCGCCCTTCCATCGTGAGACTCCCTCGTATGGTTCTAGCTCACGCGAGACTCACAACGGCTCAGCTCTCTGAACTCGGTATCCGCAGTATCTCACCTCGCGGATCCGCACCCGCCTTCCCGTATCTCACGGGCCTCACGCTCGTTGACACTCACATCTCCATGTGGGCAGACATTGACCGCCTCGACGATTGGACTAGCGGGCGGTTACAGAAACTTCGTATTTCCTGCGCCGGTTGCGAAGACGGAGTGCCCAAGCAAAACACCGATCCATTGCGTATGAGTGGAGACGTGCGATCGGATAGGCCACTTCTCATCGCAAAGCTGGCTGCGCTGAAGTCATTAAACGGGTCCAATGTCACCTCAGCCGAACGCTGGGACTCGGAGCTATTCTACATTCACTACGTCGATCGCCTACCAGCAGCTGAGCGTGATGCCTGGGGTCGGTACACGGAGCTCATACAAAAGCACGATGT
This sequence comes from Cutaneotrichosporon oleaginosum, assembly GCF_008065305.1. Taxonomy (NCBI): domain Eukaryota; kingdom Fungi; phylum Basidiomycota; class Tremellomycetes; order Trichosporonales; family Trichosporonaceae; genus Cutaneotrichosporon; species Cutaneotrichosporon oleaginosum. The sequence goes on along the minus strand of NW_027072175.1, from coordinate 1,838,818 downwards.
TGGACCCAAGGCCCCCCCACTCAAAGTATCATCCAACCTCAAATCCAAGATGATCAGTAAGTCTGCCCCAGATCGTCACTGATCGAAGACCTGAACGTCATTCCTCCCAATGGCATGACAATGACTCTTCGCCTTTTACCTTCCGCTACGGCTGCCTCGCTTCAAAAGCGCGTGGCACGCCAAATGAAGGTTCCAGCAGTGCGAGTCTGGACTGCAAGGCCTCACCCTGAGGCACCGGAGGCCATTGGAGCCTGGGAACCGGTGGAAGAAATGGAAGAAGGTCAAGAGATCGGGCATTGGGTGGGCGACGGCGACACAGTTGTTGTCGTCGTTGTCTGAACCAGCCGATCAGTAGAACCAAGCTTGGGCACCACGGCGCCTAGTAAGACGACGCTCAGATCCGTTGGTCCGTGATGCGGACCATTGTCCTCGCCGCCTCCACCGCGCACCCCACTATCTGCCCACTCGGCTTTATCTGTCGGTTGGCTCACGACTCTATCAACCACAACGTGGCAGGGGTCAAGATCGGCATCCCTCGGCAGTAACTTCGAGCCGGGTGGCATTTCGGAGAAGGGTGGCAAGGAGAACGCCGACCGAAACGATGCGTTTCGACTTTGGAGCACCTTGCGAATCCTTCGTGAGCTATTGAGCGCCTCAAAAGACGTCGTGAAGCATCAATATATGTATGTTCGGTGCACTGGAATGGAGCTTGACGCCCACGAACAAACGCCTATGTGTATCTCGGCCGGCGCTCGGCCTCTCCACACCTCCCGGAACACATACCGCGCGTACATACCACGGCGACCTCCGGCGGTTAGACGCAGGTACAATGGAGACCTTCGGATCGGGACCAAGGCACGGCATAATCTCCATTAGGAAGGAATAAGGAATTCCCTTATCGGCGGCTAGAAGCTGCTCGCCTCTAGCTAAGCGCTCGGTCATGGTGGCGACGAGCAGGTAGACGATACGGACGTCACATGCATGGAGCGACGAGTGTTCGCTCGTCCTACGCGCGGGTGGGACTGTGTATATATCTGGGTAGGTCTGGACGAACACTCCTCGTTACCTATCCCATCCCATCAACACCAATGTTCTTCCGGGGATCCCTCCGCAACTTGCCATCTGCATTCCGCGCGGCGCGCCGTGGTGTTGCCTCTGTGGCTTCGGCGTCGACGCACTCGGGGCCCGCGGTTGGGCCCGCTGCCGGCTCGGGGTCGGGGTGGCATGGGTCGCGCCGCTTGATGTGGGCCACCATGCCGGTGGTGTTCGCCACGGGTGCCGCACTCACCACCTACGGCCGCACCACCGAGGAGGAACCCACCACCACCCGCTCCAACATCGCCAGCGTCCCCACGGCCGATCTCATTCGTGCCTACCTCGTCTACACCGTTTGCGGGATGCCGGCTGTGGTCGACGCCGCGCCTGCCCTTCTCGACGCGTTCTCCAAGTCGCGTATCCCAGGGGTCGCCGCCGTCACGAACGCTGTGATCCGCCGCACGTTCTTCTCCCAGTTCGTTGCCGGGGAAGATCTCCCCGAGACCATGGAGACAATTGCACTCATGAACACGCGCGGTATCGGCGCTCTCTTGAACTATGGCGCCGAGGCCGAGCTTGGTGACGGTCTTGCGGACGCCAAGCACGCTCTCCACGAACACAACTATCGTCAGGACATGATGGCCATTGAGGCCCTTGGCGAGTACGAGCGCCGCTTGGCTGAGGCTGGTGGCAAGACCGGCTCTTCGCAGTTTGCCGTAAAGATTGTGAGTCATTGTGATTTCGGAATGAGGCGACGATGAGTGCATCGCTAATCGCCAGTCCGGTCTCATCGACCCCGCCGTCCTGGAGCGTGCCTCGACTACGCTTTGCCGCCTTCGTCCTGTGGCCAACGACCAACCCCAATCGGCAAGCATCACCGAGATCCCCTTCCCTGGTGTTCCCCAGCGTAGCGATGCGGCGATTGTTGCACCGCCCGCTATGGCCAACGCCGTCGTTCCGACGATCGGATCTTTCGAACCTCAGGGCATTCTCGCCACCGACCTGAACGTAACCGACGCGGACATGGACGAGCTCAATGCGCTCTGGCGCAAGATGCGCGCGATGAGCGCTCTCTCGCGTGACAAGAACGTCAAGCTCCTCATCGACGCCGAGCACGCCGAGACGCAGCCGGCTATGGATGCTCTCACGCTGCTCCTGGCCCAGGAGTTCAACCGTCCGCAGCCGGGCAAGCCGTTCGCTGGCCCCATCGTCTTCGGCACGTTCCAGAGCTACCTCGCGCGCGCCCCGTACCTCCTCGACATGATGATCGCGGACGCTGAGGCGAACGGGTACGCTTTGGGCGTCAAGCTTGTGCGCGGCGCGTACAATGTCGCCGACTCGGCGCGCTGGATCAAGGAGGGCCGCAGCGGCACCAACCCCATCTGGCCAAACAAGCCCGCGACGGACCGGGCGTACAACACGTCCGTGTCCAAGGTTGTCGAAACGATGGCGCGCCAGCTGGATGGGCCGAACCCCGAGCTTGCGCTGTCGGCGGTGTACGCGACGCACAACCCCGAGTCTGTCGAGCACGTTCTGAACGAGCTCGAGCGTACTGGGTTGGTGAAGCGCCAGGTGCCGAAGGGGGCCGAGGGGCACATGACGGGCGCTGTCGCGCCCCTCGTCTTGCGCGACGATGTGCGCGGCAAGGTGTTCGTAGCGCAGCTGTACGGCATGCGCGACGACCTGACCGACAAGGTCGCCGAGACGCTCGACTCGGACGGCCTCCCCGTGGCTCTCAAGTACATCGCGTACGGCAAGCTTGAGGAGGTACTGCCGTACCTTGCGCGTCGCGCCATCGAGAACAAGAGCGTCATGGCCGGCGAGGGCGGTGCCGCCATGGAGCGCAAGCGCGTCATGGACGAGCTCTGGCGCCGCTGGTCGGGTGCACCTGTCACCAAGGCATAGGGAAGTGCGCAGCCGGAGCTGCAGCGGTGCCGCGGGGGTGGATTGGCAGCAGTGCATGGTATTCAGTAGATGCTTTTCGGTTTCATTAGCATGTCCCATTTGGGTTGTAACATCTGTATATGCATTACACAAAAAAGCAAAAGGCGGGTGTTACTGGGCGAGGAGGAGCCGGTCAAGCGGAGATGTGCGTAAGCGAAGAGCAGACGTCACGGCATCGCTGTCACAGGTGTGCAGACGCGGCCAAGTGCCGAGACATGTTGCCGCTGCGGGTGGGTGGCGTGCCTCACGTAGCCGCTGGCCGCTGGCGGCTGCTTTGTTGACGGCGGTTGCTTGTGCGGGCGGCAAGCCTCGGATATTCGGACAAGTCGCCGGCAAATCCGGTCACGTGGAGATATCAGTGATCAAGGAGGAGTGTATGCTGGACTATCACCAGAAAGCTCGTGGATTCGACACTACATCTGCAAACTCTACGGAAGATACCACTCCAGCGTCTCCAGCCCACTACTCGACAGTGGTGCCCTGCTCGCGCGCAATTCGCATGTCCTCCTCGGCTTCGGCGGGCGGCCAATCGGTGCGCCCGTCCAAGCCGTACGCGCGCACGCCCGAGTGCAAAGGCGGGAGATAATACAGAGGCCCGTCCCAAATGCGATACGAGTGACCGCGCACGCCCTTGCCCCTGAATTGCGTTGGCAGGCGCCACGGTTCCGGAATGTCGCTCTCGCCGATGTGCCAGTACAGCTGCCCCTCCTTGGCGTACTTTGCCTTCTGGCCGGGCAAAGGGAGGATGAACTTTGCGACCTGCAGCTCGGTGTCGGTGACTGTGCCGTGTTCGAGGCGGGCGAAGGCGATACGCCACAGCCCGCGGAAGCCGATGTATTCGCACCACCGCCAGCGGTCGAGTGTTTCCACATCGATTAGACCCGAGTACTCGTTGAAGAGCAGGCCGTAGGGGTTGGGCGGATCCGCGCCGAGACGCGTCACGAGGTAGCCGAGGAAGACGGTGGGCGTGTCGCCCGTCAAATGCAGCATATCGGCCAGAGCGCGCGTCTGGAGCTCACGGTCGAGCGGATCTTCCTCCTGGCCATTGTGGGAGACGATGACGTCGACACGTTGCCCGTGCACATCCAGCGTCGCGTGGATCGCAGGCGCCAGCTCTCCGTGCGGCGAGGGGAGGAGGTGGTGCGTGCTATTCAAGATCGGGAACTTGGACAGCAGCGCCGCGCCCCATGTGTGTTTGTTGGGCCCGGGGCCAATGTCGACGTAGTACCCCAACTCCTCAGCGATGTAGCGCGTAAGGTCGCGGTTGCCATACACAAAGCGGTGGAGGTCGGTCTCAAGCATGCCGAGCACGTCGACCTGCATCTCCTCTACGAGGGAGGCAATGCGGCGCTGGCTGTCACGCCCCGGCTCGTCAATTCCGAAGTGAACGGTGTAGATGCCGCCAGTGAATATGTTGTGATCGGGGAAGTAAGGCGTCGGTGGGTTTTTGTCTGAGGCCGAGACGGCTGCGCGCTCAAACCCAGTGAGGACGCCAGCGATGGCAATGATCGCGGCTGCAATCACGCTCCACCGGCCAACATTGCGCACGCGTGTCGCCGAACGTGCCTGGAGCGCAGTGCGGCCAGGGAGAGAGGGCTGCAGAGCGCGGGCGGCGCGCAGAGCGAAAGGAAGGGGGACCAGAAGGATTGTCATGATAAGATCGCTTCTCTCTCGCAGAAGCCAGCCGAAGGGCACGAAGGCGTACGCAACCGTGAAGACCGACGCGACGTCAAGGAACGCGAGCCACGCGCCCGCGTATCCCCAGGTGGATGGTGGAAGGGCGGAGGCTGCACGGAAGAGGGCGGGAACTGTCGCCACGAGGTAAAAGACAAGCACGAGGCCGCCGGCATAGCCGACCCAGTCCTGGCGGAAGAGAGCGACGGCGGCGGGGAACGGGATAAGCCATGTGGCTGGACTCAAAGCATCAAAGTTGACCATGGCGCCGGCCGCCGCGACGGCGAGCGTCACACCGCCCCAAGGGTGAAGCAGAGGACCGGTGGCGGGGTACCCAGTCCAGGACCAAGCGATGATCGTACCTGGGTCGCAGACAAATGTTTGCAGCAGGTGAATGAGAGCGCCGAGGCCAAGGATGATCGCCACGCGCTGGGCCCGCGTGGTCTGCACCTCGGCAGGCTTGTCCTTCAGCGTTACGGAAACGGGGGGAGCCGGGAAGAGATTGTTGGGGCGGTAGTAGTATTCCGTGAGTGCGAGGGCGGAGAGGAGGAGACCCGTTTTGTTCCAACCGCCGCTGTCCTCGTTCACGATGGCCCAGAAGGGATTATTTGAATGGCACAAGTACTTGCCCAACATGCAAGCCAGGAGACCGGTGAGGAAAACTGAGGTCAGCCCCTTGCGCACACTCAACCGCGTTGGACTCACTCTTGGCATGCGCGGTCATCTCAGGAGAGCCCCGCACCCGCATGTTGTCGGCCATGAATGCGCACCAGGCGCACCACACCGCACCAACGACGCAGAGGAAACGTGCCGCCACCGAAGGCAAGGCATAACAGCCCAAGCCTAGGCCGCACATGAGGGCGCGGTGGGTGAACTGGCCTTCGCGGGACATGGCGTAGGCACGGTAATTGCGCCTGCTCATGACATGCGGGGTAAGATTGATGAGCACAGCCAGTTCCGAGCCGGTGAGGGAGAGACTCCATACGCTCCAGTAGAACAGCTGGACGCTCACACCGGTAAAGAGCGTCCAGAAGACTGTCGCGAACCACACGTCAGATAGATAAGCGAAGAGGGCAGGGTTGGGGAGACGGCTGGGAGGCGAAGGCTGGGCCGTCCAGTCCTCCTCGACGCGCGCGCGTGACCCAGGGACCGGGGCAATGTAGAGGCCGTGCCCGTTCGCACTTGCAATCAATACATGCCATGTTATGCTTGAACCCACCCTTTGATCGGCTCGTCGCCGCGCGTCATGTCAACGATGCGCACCTGGAGGTGGCCGAGCTCGAACAAGCAGCCAGCATCAAAGGCAACGTCCCAGAGAACAAGTCCCCATTCGAAGAATGCGTACTGGGTGTACGCGCCAGGGACGCGGCGTACCGAATGCTTAATGAAGAAGTGAATGAGGGGCGGGATGGAAAGGATGAAGCCAGCTGCTGTGATGGTGCTGCCGTCAGCCGAAGTCAAAGGCATGCGACCGTGTGGGAATGGGCCGACTCACCGCCATTGACGCGCCTTCTGCGTCGTAGAGTGCAGCGTTGAAAGCACCATCCATGGCACATTGAGTACGAGATAGACGATCATGAATAGATCGTGAAGGTCGTGCTGGTCGCGCGAGGTGATATACATCCACCCACCGCAGCAGAACGTGCGTCCGAGGCCGCACATGGCTTCGACGTCGGCCCAGCCAGCGGGAGCTGCAGGCTCCACATCTTTGGGAGTGGCACCATTGTCGTGAAGGGAGGCGTGATCTTGCTCGTGCTCGTGCTCGTGTTTCCTGCTGCGCAGGCCGTCTGGGGTTGATGCGACTGGCGCGCTTGGAGAGGAAACGCGAGAGAGGGAGTGCGACGCACCCCGTCTGCGAGGGGGATAGCGGTGGGCTACCCACTGCAATGCAAGCAGCGCGAAGCGAGGGAAAGCGGTGAGCGCAATAGCAATCTGGAAGGGCGCTCGCGACGCGGCATGATCTCCGATCCTGGGACATTAGCATGTTGCAGGTGAGGGGAGGGGGGGGCGCGACTCGGGTGGATGAGTTGCGCGTCCACCATCCGTGTTGTGGAGAGGAGTGCGAGTCACTTACGTCGCAGACACGGAAGGGAACCACTCTTCAGGCCACTTGGCGACTGAGTTTTCACACAGCGCCTCCCAGAGACCGCTGATATATCCTGCGGACAGAGCGAGGGCAAAGGCCGTTGCACTGAGGGCGGTGTGTGCGCGCGGCACGAGGTCGCCGGGCACGGCCAGAAGTGTTGCCATGCGTGGTTGGTGGGGATGTGCTGGAGGGCGGAAAGTGAGGGAGGTGCGAGGGCAGGCGCAGGTGAAGGAGTGGACGGGAGTGGATGCAGGAGCGAGGGGGCGATCGTCGCCCAAGCCTGCGACGGGGCCAGAGAGAGGTGAAGAGACAGGGAGAGTGAGCTGAACGTGTGAGTGAGGGTGTGAGTGAGAGAGTGAATGCTGATGATGAGGAGGATGAAGTGGATGGAGTAGGAGCAAAAGGCCAAGAGATGAGCCCGGGGATGCCGAGACCGAGACACGCTCTCAGCTCGATCGGCGCTCAAAACACGCGACTCATCCACCGGCCACCGGATGACGTCGCCCGGCCATGCCGGCCATTCCCTTGCGCCAAGAAGATGAGATCTGGGCAATCTGAGCCGTGCACTTTGCCTTTTAGCCCTCAGTCACACATTGTTCACTTGGCTCTTCACATATATACTCATCATCCCACTCCCGCGCAAGCCGCGCAAGCCGCGCATGCCGCGCACCTGCAACGTCCATAGTCTAAGGATAATACATGCAAGCAACCATACTCTCTCGCTCGCTCTCTATGCCTTGGCCCCCGCGCGCGCCTTCTTATCCTTGCCGCTCTTGTCGCCCTTGCCCTTGCCCCCCTTCTTGCCCCCGAACCCAGGCGTGCCCTTGCCCTTGCTACCTCCCACCTTCTTGTCCTTGCTCTTGTCCTTGATCCCCAGACGCTTGTTACGCTTCCCCTCGGCCCGGCTCGCAAGGTTGTCGTTGCGCTTGGCTGCCTTGGCTGCTGCCGCCTTGGCGAGCTGCTCCTTGCGCTCGTTCCATGCCTTGCCGCTCTTAGCCTTGCGCTTCTCCTCGCGCTTGACCGCCTTCTTGAGCACCTTCTCCTCGTCTGCAATCTTTGTGCCCGCCGCACGCGCCTCAGCCTTGGCCCAGAGGTCGCGTTCCAGCGCCGCCTTGCGCTTCTCCTCCGGCAGCTGCGCCAACTTGCTGTTGTGCTTTTCGAGGTGCGCCAGCGCCTGGGACGGGTTCGCCAGCTTCTTCAGCGGCACCTTTGTCGACTTGGCAGACGGCAGAGCGACGGACGGAAGAATCACGTCGTCCACCTGCTTGCGGATCTCGGGCACGATAAGTTGCGTCTAAGTGTTAGCTTTTGCTTCCTCAAGTGACCAAGTGGCACCACACTGGTCAAGACATCGACCTCGCCTTCGCCTTCGCCATCGCCATCGGCCCCTCGACAGGACCGACACATACCTTGGCCGGCTTGGCATGCACATCCTCGCGCTGCCGCTTGATCGCCTCCTTGCGCTCCTTCCTCCGCTTGTCCCGCATGTCTCCGCGCCGCTGCCTCGCGGCCGCCTCGAGCGCGTCGCGCGACTGCGGATCGTCGTCGAACCCGCGGCTCCGCTTAAACCGGTCGAGCTTGGCCCGCATGCGCTCGCGCAGGTCGCTGATCGACGCAGCAGGGGGAAGGGGCGCGGGAATGGCGGGCGGGAGCGCCGCATCACCCGCTTCCGAGACCTCGGGCACGTCGTCCACCGCCGCCGTGAGGTTCGAGGGGTCGAGCTGTGGTCAGTCACGCAAAGCTGAGCTCGCCGCGCCATGGCACAGTTGAAGCTGGCCTGCAGTTCCTAACGCACCTTCTCCTGCTTCGCCCGCCGCTTGTGCTCCTTGATCTCTTCGCCCGTCTTGCGCTTCTTGTTCTTCATCCAGCGGCTGTCGAGCTGCTCCTCGCTCGGCCCAATGTAGTACTGCTGCGGGATGAAGGAGAGGAGCGTCGCAAACGTCGCGTTGCGCGCATTGAGCGCGGACACGAGGTCGGGGTCGCGCGTCACGGTCGCAGTGGTGGCCATGGTTGTTTGTGATGGAGTCATGAGTTCAGTCGAGCCGCTGGTGAGCGAAGATTTCGAGCGGAGAATGCCTAAGGCACGGGTGGCAAGGGCGGGAGCAGAGTCGCGTGGGTTGTGGAATATCCGCAACTTGTGCAGGTACATCCTCTCTGGATCATGTACAGATGCATCTGTGTCCTGATTGCGAGAACGGCCACGGCCATCAAAAGCTGCAGTCACGACGAGACTACACAGTAGCACTGCATGGTTGCATAATCAAGCTCCTATCGAGGCCGCAGTCCCGCCGGCGCCTCTAAATGCTGCCGCATCCATGTCCCTCCACATAAGCACCCTGCAGTCCACGTCCTCCTCCAAGCCGCCCAGGGCGACGGCACCGCCCCCCGCATAACGTTGTTAGCCGTCAGCACAGTGCGCGCATTGCAACGGTCGCAAATGGCGGTGGGGCGTTCGCCCAGCGGCGCGCAAGTCACGCCGTCGCGGGCAATCGGCTCGGCTGCTGCCGCAGGGGCGAAAAGTGCCGAGCTAGTCGGCATGGCGGAGAGAATGGAGGGGAGCAAGGAGGCGATGGGGCCCAAGTCTAGGCGGAGGAGGGATGCACACGTGTCGGCGTCGCTGGGCCGGGAGCCCTTGCCGACAGACGCAAGGAAGTCACCCCATGCTTTGAGGTCGACGCCCTCGCGCCCCGTCGCGTCCAGGATGCGGGTGGAGGCGACCGAGGTGGCTTGCGCACTCCGCCCCAGTAGCAGAGAGGAGTCGGGGGCCCGGATCGGCCTGTCCAAAGACATGACGAACTTGGCGAACGCGTCGAGAAGCGCGATGAAGTGCGCGAGGATGCGCCGGAGCAGAGGGTGGGCCACGTACAGCAGTCTGGACGAGCCGTCCGTCCTGGGCTCGGTCGGAGCCCATTCGCTCTGCGCGCGCTCGGCTACTGCGTCCCGCATCGTCTGCCCGAGCACGCTCAGGCCCCACTCGTAGATGTCCACGAGGTTCCAGACACTGTCGAGGTCGAATGTCACCCCTCCCTCCTTCTCTTCGCCGCAGAGGTAGAAGGCCTGGCTTCCCTCCGCAATTCGCAACAGCTCGGCAGCGAGCGAGCGCCGCGGGTCGTCGACCAGCGCCCACACCGCCACTTGCAGTCGCAGGATGTGAGGGACATACGAGCGCGAGTGCTGAATGAACAAGCTGAGCGCCTGCTCGAGAATGGCACCTGCCAGCTCGGGACCCTCGGCAGGCGGGACGGTCGCGAAGGCGGCTCGCACTGCGTCGCTCCAGTCAACGCCTTGGACAACGGCAAGTTCAACAGATCGCGCTGCACGTTTAGCGGTCGCCTTCAAGCTCTCGCTCGGGGTGGCTGGTGCTCCCAGACGTGGACTGGGGATCAGGCGAGGTGTGGAAGGAGAAAAAACGCCAACGATACCCATCTCGCCGCGCCGCGTGCCCTGGCTCGGCGCGAGGCTGACCACGCCTGTGGGACCTAGTGCTGCGGCCGGGTCCACTGCCCGCTCCTCGCCCGTCAGCGCGTGCCATCGCGCCGGACCAGTGCCATCCGTATCCCCCTCAGAAGGAGGCACGAGATTGACGTGCGTCAAGACGAGCCCAGAGCCCGAGTTGACCAGGGCGAGAGCGAGCGTGTGAGGTGGCACGTCGGGGAGCGGTGCAAGCGCGAGCAATGTTGTGCCCTCAGGCGATATGGAGGTTGTACGCGCATGCGAAGGCACCCAGTCCAAGGGCGTCGGCGCGTCTGTGGCAGGCCCAAGGTCCTTGAACCCCTCCACTAGTGTTACTGCACGGTGACGCAGCTCGCACAGCTCGAAGCGAGTGCGCAAGCGCGGAGGTGTATTCGGTGCCCCCGAGCTGTCTGCGTCGCGGAACACTCGAACCATGGCCACGCCTGGGTCAGACGGCCCTGAGTCAACACTCCCATTCGCAGTGCCCTCCTTGAGGGGCACGAAGACGACGTGCTCGAGGAAGGCGTCCGGCACGACCGTCGTGTCGGGAAAGGGAGGCGGGCGCGGGCGCGGAAGGGCGGGCAACGGCGTCGTGGCGAGGACTGCCATCAGCTCACCTGCACACAACAGCTCTCTTGGACGTACATGGGATATTGTTCGCGTCCAGGCCAATGTCAATCCGAATCACGCTCAGCTCGCCGTTACGCTCAACAGCGGCCCACACCCCGTCACTGCCGCCTACCATTCCGAGCCATCCGCGCTGTACACGGTAGCTGCTCGTCATGGGCCCACCGTTGGCGATGTCGGCATAACTCCTCGCACCGAGAGGACACCTGAGGGCGTTGATGGTCCAGTTAAGGGGCGCGGCTGCGCCGCTGCCGGTGGCGCTTACGCTTCCGGTCGGAACAGAGTGCGAAGACTGTGTGTCAAGGACAACGGTCCCGGGAAGAGGATGGGGGTGGAAGAGGTACACCAGCTCGCTCGTCAACACGACGAGAGTGGGTCCGCGTGTCTTGGCAGCGCTGTGGCCTGGCGGCGGCACAGGTCCGAGGGCTGGCGCTGCTTCGGCGCCACTTGGCCCTAGTCGCGTACGCGGAGGATAAACGTGTGTCATGGCGAGCACAGGCGCGGAGAGGGAGAAGTTGCACATCGGCATGAAGCTGCCCAGGGTGGTCGACGGGTCGAGAACGGAAGAGGAGTAGATGACAACGCGTCCGCCGTCACTAATCTCCGGGCGCATGGTCGGCCCACTTGCGTGCACGGCTGCCATCCATGCGCCGTCGGGCGAGATTTCAATCGCCTCGGCCGGCTGGAAGAATCGACTCATGGGAACAGCGCGCGGCGCCGCGCTGCCGAAGACGGATGTGACGACATGGTGCCGCCGCGAAGTAGTAGGGGGATACACAAGCGCCGAGGTGGTAGGGTGGAAAGCGCCAACGTGACTAATATTAGCGCTCACATCTCAATAGAGATGACCGGGAGATTTGGCAGAGTCGAGGCCCAAAAGTATGAGGACAAGTGAGAAGCCGTGGAGGGGGGGGGGGGGGAGGGAGGAGAGACGTACTGGTTTGCCTTGACGCGTGTAGCCTCGCTTAAACGCTGCATGCGACGGAGACCCTCGCGAGAGCTCTCGGCCTGCTCTGACGTAGCCGCGGCGGGTGTTTGGACGTCGACCATGGTGGATAACTCGGATGGAACAACAACAAAGCGACGAACGTCAATGGCAAGTCGGGACGAAGGAGGCCGACTTGGATTCACCAATTTGCTTCCGCTCCTCCTTCCCCACTTGTGAGTGGCATTGGCACAGTGGCATCACCCACGACCATCTACTCTACAGTATACAACGTGCGCTAAGATCTGTGGAGAGTTGTGGAAATTCATGTACTGTGTACGCGCGCTAATGCTCAACCCGTCACGCCTTATCCATTTTGAGGATGTCCTCCTCAAGTTGCTGCCCGGTCGCAGGGCACGTCGCTTCCATCAGCTTGGTTCGGGTGGGACTCACCGGCCATGTCCGCACGAAAGTGGTCGGACGCAGTAATCAGCTGCTCCATAGCGTCTTCAGACGTGATATCGCCAGCCTCGTATTCACGGCTCACACGGATGGCGGCAAGGTTAAAGTTGATACGCTTTGGTCAGCCCGCCCACACGTCAAACTTACCAGATCAGCGAGGCGCTTGTTCTTGTCCCGGTATTTCTTCTGAGCACTGAAGTAAGTACGAAGATAATTATCGAAAGCTTACCACCGGTTTTGAGACATGCGGCGCTCACCCGCAGCGCCTTTCGAAAGCTTGGCCTTCTTAGTCGTTGCTGATTTGGTTTTGGTGGCGGCAGCCTTGGTTGCCTCAGTAGCCTTGGCTTTGGTGGTCTTTTGAGCAGGTTCCTTGTTGACCTTGCGTGTGGTCTTGTGGCGATTGGAGCCGCGAGTGCGAACGCTGTTGATTGGAACGTAGTCGTCGTCCAGTTCCACTGTTGCCTCGCTAGGTGTGGCCTCACGGAGGGGGGTATCGTCATCGTTGTGATCGTCGTTCCCAGGCTCGGCCGCCGCTAAGTCTTGAGTCTTCTTGCCCACGTCATCCTCGTCCTTTTCCACGCCAATCTTGGTGTCATCGTCATCGTCACTTTGGTCCTCGCCATCGCTCACGTCGAGACGGCGCATCGGAGCGAGGACAACATGGTGGCGCTGCTGGATGGTGGAACGAGTAGAAGACGACGCAGTGGTTGGGCGCTTGGACTTATAGTCGTACGGTGGGTTGCGCTGCCGAGGGATGGGGCGCACAGGGGTTCCCACAGTGTGGAGGGGCGGGCTCTTGCACTTCTCGAGCAGCGACTGATGTCAGCTAGTCCACTGATCACCTCAGACAGTGCTGGCAGTACTCACGAGGTTTCCCCCGGCGCCGAACCGGGCCCGCTTGGGGTGTAGCAGAAAATCACTAGGTGAGGGAGGGTCGCGGATCGCGTTCGGATGCTGGTCCAGTGGGGTTAGGTCTCCGGCCTCACCCGGGGGGGTGCATGGAGGATATGAGGTGTCGGAGCTGGACATGAGGGCGGCAAGGAAAGGACAATTGAGGATGATGAGGCGAACGATGTTGTGATAAAAGTTGGAGTGTTTGGGAAAAGAAGATCAGCTGCTGACTCGAGCATTCTGCGCTGTGCAAGCGAGGGATCGCCACTACTACCTACCAGAAGCTCCCGTCGTCGTCGCTGTGTGCGCAGGTGTGTATCGAAGGCGGTCCTGCGTAGGGCGCACCTCCACCGAGCAGCCGCGGATCGATTGTCCCCCCAAAGGTGAGGCGGGTGGTGGGTGAAGAGAGAGGCGTGGGGAGACCGAAGGGATAGGAGGCGGTTGAGGCGGACGACACCTCGGCGCCTTCAGCAACGGCAGGGGGCGCGACGCACTGCGGTCAGCAATCATCGAGCATTACACCGATCCGACAACAGGGGGCCGCTTCAGTCCGGACTAACATAATTTTCAAGCATGCCCGCATCTGCAATTGCACCCAGAGGATCAATATTCTGAGCGAGTCAGTGGCCATTAAGAGTAGACATGATACTCACGCCGCTGCCATTCTGCCACTGCGTGTAGACCCACTGTTTGACGTCATGGTCATCCATGATGAGATGCGGAGTGTGTGGGGTTGGCTGCGGAAGGGTGTGGCGTGCGCCGATGAGTGGGCGCGAAGCGAGTTCTGAAACGCGCAGGAGTTGGTGAAGGGGTTTACTGATGTTTTGAAGGAGTGAAGCTAGAGTGAAGACTAGTTGATAAGTGAACGAGCAGCAGATGAGTGACTCGCTCCTCGGCATCGAGTGTCCACTGACATGAACAGATGACAGCGCCCACTCCGCCATCCCCTCCTCAACATGCACGCAGCATGGTAGCCTGTAGCCTACCTAGTGCGCAGTCGCCGCAATCGGGCGCCGCTCATCGTGTAGGTGGTGGATCCTCGTATCCTCATGCGAACTCGAGCCACGCTCGAGCCTCGAGGCTGGTGGCGGCAGGCCTCGTGCCAGGTGTACGTTGCGGCCAGCAATCAGTGATCAGTGAGCGTCAGTACCTCGCTCTGGCCTCAGATAAACCTGCAATGTCGGGTTCAATGTCCTGGAGCAGCAAACAGATGCGCGTTGCGCTGCGCTACAATGGCAACACCCATGGTGTAACACAACTGTGAGCACGGGATGCAAAGAGTGGTCCGTGCAGGCGTCGCTGGCGATTGCCCGAGGCCGAGGTCACGCGTACGCAACAAGGTGTGGTTGCGGGATCGCGGGCGCAATTACGAGGTGCGAGCTGCTCGGTCGAGATCATGAGCCATGTGAGTTGTATACGTATTGGAGGTCAAAGCTTCTGAATGTGTTCGCAGGGTCACGAGATAGCTGGCTTAGCTGATTGAAAGGCTTATGGTGGCTGTGGCGATCGTGGTGAAATGCTGGAAAGGCCGAAATGTAAAGCTTGGGTTTTTGTCTTGAAGGCTTTGTCCCTCGGGATGCGGTCGCAGTTGCTCGACGCGTGAGTACGCGCCTGCGCGCCTGCCTATTGACAATCTGCATCCGGCTGTCTGTGGTCCTTGATTGCGAGCCCAGTCATGTGTCTTCTTGATCATGATTGCCTGTTCGCGCTGCTTGGGCTGCTCGATATACTCGGCTTCAACTGTCCGATCAATGGTGAGGTCGTGAGTGTATCAGCAGCCGTGAATCAGTACGAGTAGAGGGAAATAGAAAATTCTGCCGCGACCAAGATGACGTCAAAGAGGCAGGCCCAAGCGTCGGGTGCAGATGGTGGGATGCAGGGAGGCGAGCAAGTTGCGAATAAAAGGTATGCAGGTAGAACGGGTAGAATGAGAAGAGCTGTGGACCGCAAATGAGTCTGTTCAGAATTGAGAGATGTTGGAGAGATGAGAAAAAGGTTGAGAGTGGATAAGTGGACTAGTTGGGGCCAGGGGTGAGACGCGTCGCGCGTCGCGTGTTTTGTAACGGGTTTGAGGAGGGATGGCACGTGGAATGTGAAACAGGGTGGATGCTTGGCTTGTTCACTTTCCTTTCATGGCTCCCTCCCCGTCACCCGACGACTCCAAGACACGAGTTACATCATGCCCTCTACACCCAAGGCTTCTTGGTGCAGCTGGCCAGCTGGTGGCAGGCATGGTGGACTGGTGGATTGGCTGGCGTACACTGCCTACGCAGCTGCTGGACGCAAGCGTGAGAATGACGCGTGTCAATCAATTGTATGTACAGTATAATTGAGAATTGAGAATGTGAACTCGAGGAGGAGGAGGACGAGGAGGGGAACACGAAACGCTAATCTCTGGATCTCTGTACCTCTGTAGCTCTGCGCTGCCCCCCTCTATACCCTCTATACCCTCTATAGATCTATAGCCCCCTCTCCATCGACCATCTCCATCTCTCAATCTCTCATCAATCTCATCTCTCCTCTTCTCTCTCTCTTCCCACAACATGAACCGCAACGACATGCTCAACAAGTCAGTCTCCATCTCCTCTTCCACATCACACCTCTCCTTTCGCCACCCCTTCCCACACTGCCCCCGGCTTCCTTCCCACCACTCCCCCCCCCCCTCCCTACGCACTCATCAACCGACCTCGTGCTAACCCCAGCCGCCAGCGCACTCAGAACGGCTTCGCCCTCCCTAGCCTCGACAACTCGTCCTCTTCCTCCCTCATGGACGCCGTTGTAGGCGGCCAGCAGCGCCCCACCGCCTCGGCCAACACCATGCCCACTCTCTCAGAGGGCGTCGCACGCCGCAACCCCGGTGCCGCTGCCGCCGGAAAGGACGACGTTCAGGTTCAGGAGCTTGAGCGTACTCTTCAGAAGCGGTGAGTCGCTTCAACAACAGCGCTGTTCAGTTCTGGCCCCGTCAGCTCTCAGCTTGCCAGTGTTGTGTCAACGAGACGAGGGAAGGTCATGCGCGGGTCGTGGGTGCGAGCTGTCGGAGCGACCACTTTTCCAGTAGGGCAAGCTACTCGCTCGCCACGACTGTGAATGAATGGGGCAATCACGCCGACATTCCATTTCAGCTTCATCTATTCCCACGCCCCGCGCGCGATGCTGTGGCAAGCAATCGACCTCTTTGCCACCCTCTGGTACATTGTACACGAGCGCGAAGCCATCTGGGTGCGCGAGTGACTGTCGGCAAGGATGAGCTCGTTGCTTGCCTCTTCCACGTTCTCATAGGAATGTTTGCCATCCTGAGGCTTGAGACGTGGCGTGCGTTCCCACACCCATGACCCGATCACCACCTGCCCCCCTCTGTTCCCATCAAAAGCATTCCTTTTCCCCTGCGAACTGTCGATCCTATGATCCTTATGTTCCTCTGATATTGAAACAATTGAAACATACACGCTAACCCAAGGCGGTCGCTCATTCCGCACCTCGAGAACGAGCTCGCCGAACTTGAGGCCCAGATCAAGGCCGCCGAGGAGCGCCTCGCTCGGGCTACCGGTGCACAGGCTGTTGGTGGGACAGCCCAGTAATAAGGTGAGTGCCCCCGCATCTTCCGCTTGCGTGGTCTTGCCCGATCCCCGATACAACTCTGTGCTGCCCAAGTTGCCAACTGTTGCTAACTGTTGTCAACAATGGTGTCGCACTCCCCTCGCGCCGCTGACCCCAGCCCGAACATTGCAAGGCCGCGCACATAGCCGCCTCATTCATTAAGCAAGATCCCATTCATTCATCCCTCGGCGCTGAGTGCCTAGCTCCGCGGGGCACGTTGTAAATGTAGCAGGATGTAAGCTGAGACGAGACGGGGCAAACGCTTTGTGTTGGCGAGCGCTGTGTGCCGGGCCTGGCCCGAACCACGAACAGGGCGGGGGGGGCTAGGCCAGACCGACATGGCATTGAATCGCCTGAATGTCCGCTGGCCGCTGGCCGCTGGCCGCTCGTAAGTGTGTGTGTCAAGAGGGGTGTTTTCCCGGATCGGGTCCTCTCACCCGCCCAACCCCCGTCGTCGAGGTACGTCCGGGATCGGGACAGGAGAAGGGGCGGGACACGGCGCGCGTCAAACGGGCTGCTGCTTTCGGCAGACGCGTCGGCGATCGGCGACGCTAGTAGATTACTCGAGGCGACGAGTGCCAATGGCGTATGCACCTGGGTGGAGCGGAATGGTGCTTTGAAACTCGTTGCCAGGCCGCCCAGCTCGATAATATCATACATCTATCATTCCGCGATTCCGTGTGATCTCCACTGCATTTGTTAGACTCAAAGCATCGGCCTCAGCCCATACTCACATCTGTCGCTGATCGCTAAAGCATATACCTATGATCAAGCCACACGGGTGGAGTCCCTACTGAAGCAGCAGCCGCTGTTCTGACTTATGACTTGGACGCGCAGGAGGAAAATCAAACCCGACCGTAACGGCATTGTCCTCCACACCAGATCGCCGGGCCGACTCCGCCCCTCTGCCGCCACCCGGAGTGATTCTCCGCCAATTGCCGGAGCCGCGTCTTTCCGACCCACACAAACCTGGGGATGCCACGGAACTCATACCATGGACAGTGTACACGCCAGCACCGGCATCAACGCGGGTCCATCTGCAGATCTGCAGAGAGACCATGCTGCTATCATATGCGATCTGTTGTGGAGGTGCAGGCGGGGCAAGGGGAGAGCTGACGGATCAAGAGGTGGGTGGCGGACGACGGTGGCACAGACTTTACGTAAGGTTCGGCTTGGTGGTCGGGCAGCGTCGATTGCCGCCGTCTCGCTCGACATCTCATCTCTTGTCCTCCCACTCATCCATCCTTTCCGCTCGCATCTCACGACGATACGGAAACACTAGGCCCCTTATTCATTCGACTGTAGCCAGCCCGCACCGCTTCGCCCACGCCCCCGCCCCATCAGCGCCCCGCTCATTTCTTACACCGCATATCCGCTGCCGCGTCTCTGCCCCGCCGCCTCAGCTCCTCGCATGCGCCTCTCCCATCCGCCGTCGCGCCTGTCCCCTCCCCCAGGCGCATCCATGCAGGAGCTTATAGCGGGCGCGCGTGAGGCCGTCCCGGCTGCCCCTCCGAAGCGCAAGGACGAGGAACGCGTTCCGAAGCGCGGGTATCGCGCCTGTGTGAGTGATCTTTGGTGTTGGATGATCTTCCTTGACTGTGGACAGCATCGGGGTGGAGGGTGTCGCCATAGTGGTGTCCCTCCACCCTTCAACTTGCTCGGCCCAAGCCTCGCTGGGCTGCACTATGCTCCAACGCTGACTCCAGGTCCACTGTCGCCTCCGGAAAGCCAAGTGCGACCTCGGGGACGTCAACGCCCCCTCCGAGCCCCCATGCACACGCTGCCGTCGCGAGCAGCGAAACTGTGTCTTCCTTCCTAGTGTAGGTGCGCCGTGTCGGACTATCTGACATCAGAAACGCCGCAGAAAGACTGGCGACGAGGAGCTCAAGCCTGAGATCTATCCCGCGCATGGAAGTGCCGGTGGAAGCATGGGCGCATTTGCTACTCCAGGAGGTGCAGAAACAAGTACTCCCTCTCATCCCGTAGCAAACAATTACCCCGCTCAGCCTAATACACTCCGGCGCCCTCCGATGCCGGGCGACGATCTGCGGCCGTGGCATGATACCATGGGGCTCGGCGGGTTCGAGAGGGCTTCGCCATATGTCGACCCACCCACGCACACCACAAGCAGCAGTCTCGGGTCAACTTCTACAACGAGTCCCAACAACCCAACAGGATCGAGAAGGCGACGCGAGCCCGATGCCACGAGGCGGATTGTCGTAGCGAGCTTTAACAACGAAACAGACGCGCTTGAGATTCTCGCCAAGGCTGCTACAGATGCCGATGGCGACGGATCTGCCGAGGAGAAGGAAAGCGCGCTCGAGCGCAAGCGCGTATCTTGGGCCGACGATGCGGGGCGACAGAACATCAACGAGTTCGTGCTCGTCCGACGCGGGATTCTGGACGAGCAGCGCCTTGAATTGCTCGTGAAGGTGTTCTTTCAGCACCACCACCCTGTGCTTGTGCGTATCACTCTCACCCGACCTTCATAGCTGACGTTAGCCTATCTTCCAGACGGTTCGCATCCCGCACAACAAGACGCAGCTAGCTGCGCTCGCCCAGGACGATCCCTTCCTCCTTTCGGCGATTGTGTGCGTCGCAAGCCGACATCATCCCGCGCCTGGAATGAAGGAGGTGCACGAGCAGACGTATGCGCTGGTGCGCGACGTGCTGGCCGACTATGCGTGCGCGGGCTGGCAACCCTCCATCGGTTTCGTGGAGGGTGTCCTCATCCTGGCTGAGAACCTGCCTCGCGAGCGACAAAGTGCGACTTCCGCCGACTTCTCGGGACCCGCGATGGCAGGTCCGCAGGGCCTGCACGGACTGGAGAACCGACGCGCGTGGGCGTTGACTGGCACAGCGATTCGTGCAGCCTACGGGTTGGGGCTAGACCAACTCGCCCTCGAGGACGGCGAGCGGAACGCGGATCTTGAACGCGCCCGCGGCGTCTGGACCTGGTGCTACCTGTATGACCGCACATTAGGCCTGCGCACAGGCCTGGCTTTCTGGTCTCGCGGGCCGACGATTTGCTTCCAGGGCTACTCGGACATTGCGCAGACCGGCGAGGCAGCCGCGCGCGTCAATTTCCCCTACATGATGCAGGGAGAAGTGGTGGACGCCAACGACAGCGCGTCAATGATGCAGGCGACGCTCGAGCTCACACAAATCATGACGAATGCACACGACATTCTGTTTTCAACGCCGTCGCGCACCAAGAACCTCGTGCGCAAAGGCGAGTACTTCAAGTTTTTGGACCACTTCCGCCGCGCGCTCGACTCGTTCACTCTCGCGTGGAGGAACAAGGTGTGGCGGCTGGAGAGCACGCGCGAGCTCACATGGTGCACGTACCACTTTGTGCGACTCTATGTGGCGGCATTTGCGTTCCAGGCGCACGTGCAGCGTGCGCAGGAGCGCGGTGAGGCAGAGAGAGGTAGTCCCCGGCAGAACGGTGTCGGTTCGATCTTCCCGCGTGGGAGCGCAACTTCGCCCGACGCGCTGTTCATCTACGACTCGATTGATGCGGCGGCCGAGATCCTCAACATCTGCATTCGACTAGGCGAGCGCGGCGTGATCCAGTACCTCCCGAGCCGCTACCTCATCAACTTTGCGTACAGCGGCACGTTTGCACTGAAAGCAGCCTACTCGGGCGCAACCGGCAAGGAGGAGGTGGCGCGGACGACGGATCTCGTCGAGCGCGTATGCGCGGCACTCCTGCACGCGTCGCCGGACAAGGACCATCCTGCGTCGCGGTACGGGCGCATGCTGAGCCTCCTGTCGCGGCGGCTGGGCGAGCTCGGCGACAGTGCGGTGCCGTCCCGCTACCCGTCGCCTGAACCTGTCGTGGAGAAGCCCCCCGAGATGCCTGATCCTGCGCTGTTTGGGCTCGATCAAGCGGCGCTGTTTGACGACATGGGGGTGGGGTTTAACCTTGACGGCTTCTGGGAGGACTTTACGCTCACGGACGCGGGAGGGTTCCCGTTCCGTTAGGAAAGCGCAGTGGAAGAGGGGCGCAGGAAGCGGAGAGGCCGTTGTCTAGACTAAGCAAGGCATGTACACAGTTGTATGTCCAACTCGGGGTGCTCGGGGTGTGTGCGCCTTGCCTTCTGGCACGCTGGCAGGCTCAGTCACGCCGTGTGAAGTAAGAGAGGCGCAGTTCACTACCCTCGACCGCGGCCATCGGTCGCTTGACACCTGCTCTAGCTGCTCCATATGCTAAGACGCTGCGAGTGAAGTGGAAAAGCATGTGGCTCGGTTGATTGTCGTTTGCGCGATGAGCATATGCGGCTGTGCTGCACGCAGACACATTTCGGGGGTCGATTAGACATGGCGCGCGCAGCAGTGCATACTGCATCGGATTAGGATCGGGTGGCATTCGCGTCCCAACGCGCCCAACGACGAGCGGTGCGGAAGCGAGTGCTGCGAGCTTGCATCAAGTGAATCAGACACCTACCGTGCATATGTGCATGCATTCAGATGCCAAGCACGAGTGGGCGTCACAGCCAATGCCTCTGTCCACAAAGAGTACAAAGCTACCACTGCAATGGCGACATGCAAGCAGCGTCAAGCAGCGCGCATTGGAGCCACGAGCCACACCTTGGCCACACTTTTCCCTCGATCAGCGTCACGCTCTCCTCATTGCTCATAGCCAGACCAGCAGCTGGTCAGCTGATCTCGGCTCATCGATCACGTTGTTCCTTATCGCATGTCACCGCGTACCGCGCTCATGCAAGTGGGCCGCAGCCCCGTGCCTTCGTCCGCACGTCGCGCCTTGACCAATGCACCGCCTCACTTCTATCTCCTCGGTCCCTCGGTCCCTCGGTCGTATCTGATCAAGCGGTGCTGCCTGCGCTCAGTCCGCCAAGCCGCGCGTCAGGATCCGCCCTCGGTCTGGCGGCCGGCGGACGCTGGCGTCAGTGTTGGTGGCCCTGCAGCAGATGGGGCCAGCAGGTCGGACACATGGGAACATGGGAACATGAGATCTCGCAGGCGGCTCGGCGTCATAGGCAGGCTAGAGGCTAGCCTCATGGCCTCGGCGCTTCGGCACGTTGCGGTGCGGTTAGATGCCACGCCACGGACATGAGGACATGGGGCTGTAGTGGATGGATGAAGAGTGCGACGTCAGACGAGATTGGGGTGCGCCAAGGACATGTGGGGTGGCCCGAGAGCGGAGATTATCCGTGCCGGCATTCTTGGTGCATCGCCACCCAGCTCCCAGCCAGCGAAGAAACGTTTGACATCATCGACTGCTGGAGACCTTGAGAGAAAGCGAGGCTGCATCGAGAACATTGCATTGCATCGCATCGCTTCGTCTTGGTCGTCTTTGAGCTTTGTCATTGCATTGCTTGTTGGACGTTGTTCCACTCGTTTCTCATCACAATCACAGAGGGCACACGGACCTCTGACAATCATCTCGCGATCTCGCAACAACAAACACCACGCAACGGCAGTCACCATCAAACACATCTTGATCCCTCCTCATCACTCCTCATCGTCCACTACCACTATACAACTTCCATCACCTCTTTCTCCACACGCACCACACATGGTCGACGCCGCCTGGGCCCCAAGCGCCGATGACCCATTCGCGCCTCCCGTCTTCAGCGGCATTGACGGCGGCTACCCCGCATTCCTTCACACACGCTCCGGCTCAAACCTCGCCCTTCACATCCCCCCACCACCAAACTATGGCAAGCGGAGCTCATATCCCATCACCAGGCGCATGAGCAGGAGCCACAGTCACACTCAGCTCAACCGCGACGCTGGCTATCCTCCAGGCATACTCATAAGCTCCCCGAGCCACCCCGCGGCCAACACGCCGAGCGCTTCCAACTCGGCCTCTTCCCATTCTCACAGCCACGGCCACAGCCACCTCTCGAGCTCATCTCACCCATCTCTCAACTCGCATTCCTACACACCCTCCTCCCTCCCGCCCCCCCATGCCACTCCCCCCAGCCGCCATGCACACTCGCATAGCGCCCCCCCTCGTACCGCCGTCCGCTCAAATACAGCCCCAGTGTCTCCCACCAGCCCGCACCCTCCCTCACAGCACGCCCACTTCGCCCTCCCCCCCAGCACTGCGCCGCTTCCCGTCTTCGCACCCACCGCCACCATGTCGCCAGGCATCTCCGCCCCGTCTTCGCCCACACCCACCGCTGGACTCACCGACACGCCCAGGCCTCGCGTTAGAATGAACAGCATGCCCCCGCCGTCGGCCCCGACTGACTACGTCGTGAGACCGCAGAGACCGCAGGCGCAGAGTCACGACGCAGCAATTCCTCAGTATGTAGATCCACCGCGTGTACAGAAGCCATTGCCTACCGCACTCCCGCCACCAGTTGGCAAGCCATGGGTCCACGATCCCAGTCGGCCCAACTTCCTCCCACCCGCTTGCACCTCGCAGCCCTCACCGCTCATGCTCCTACACGACACGCTCGACATAGCACGCGACTATCGCGAATTTGTTGACACGGTCGGCCGCCTCGAACACGAGTATGGTCGCGCCCTGCAGGCGGCGGTCAAGAAGTTTGAGGGGCGGTTGGATGCAGTGAACACTCCGGCGCCAGGAGGAGTAAAGCCGCCCACGACGACTCTGACAACGGGGATGCGAGGCCATCTTCAAGAGATGAACACGGTCGCTTCCCTCTTCACGAAGCGGCAGGACACACTTGCGAGCCAGCTCGGCCACCCGCTGCACAATCTTGACCGGCGCATCGGCGAGAGCACGCGCCGCCTCGCGGTGTGGAACAAGGAAATCCGCGGGCGCTGGGAAGAGGGGCGGCAGCGCGTGGACACTGCGCGCGCCAAGTATGAGGCGGCGGTGCGCGAGCACAGCGCCGCCGAAGTCAAGCTGCGCCAGTGCACGCCGCCCGAGCTCAGCAGCACACCGCAGGTCGGGTCCGAGTGGATCAAGCATGAAAAACTCGTTGCGGAGCTCGAGCGCGTCCGCTCTGACAGGAAAAAGGCGTACATTGTCGCCCTGGCGGGCGAGGGCGCCAATGGCGGCGGTGGCCGTGACGTCGAAGAGGGCGGCGGCGCATGCGGCTGGGGTGAAGAGGCACGCCAACTGTACGGCCACGTGCAGAATACGATGCTCGAGCTTCTCCGTCACCACGTCGAGGAAGATCGCGCGCACTACGCGCTCCTCGGCAACGTCATTTCCCGTCTCGAGGCGACATACGCCGCCGTCGACTTGGTGCGGGACCAGGACACTTTCCTCGAGTGGAACACGAGCAGTAGTAGCGAGGACGAGCACGCCAGCCCACGGATACCGACGCCCGACTTGTCTGACTCGTCGAGCTCTGCGGAGCCGCAGTCTGCCGACTCGTCGCATCCATCGCTCCGCTGCTTCTCTTTCGTGGCGCCTCCAAGCGCCCAGTACGAAGAGGCAGTGCTTGACGCGTCCAAGAAAGACGATCGCAATTGGCTCATTAACCGTTGGCTTATATCGTCTAACGAGCTCAACACCTTGACCGATGGGTTCAGCAAAGGCCCAGCGGTTGTGAAGCGTAAGCCCTGCATGTGGTATTCAGCTGACCGCAGGCGACGAGCTGGCACGAGCACGCCAGAAATGCCTTGATTTCGCGGCGAACCGCGGCATCGGGGACCCCGACGAGATGTGGGAGCGGCGCATGAATGTCCTGCGCGAGCTGGGCGTTATTGAGCGCCGCGTGGTCGTGACCAAAGCTGAGATGGCGTGTCTCGAGGCCGTCCTCGGCCCCAATCCGCGTCCAGAAATGACGCACGACTTCAAGGAACGCGCGTTCGCCACGCCGTCGCAGTGCGATGCCTGTCACGAGAAGGTATGGAGCCCGATCAAGTCTGAGCTCTCGTGCCGCCACTGCGCCATCGCACTGCACAAGGCGTGCGGGCTGCACGTCGAGCCGGAATGCACAGGCTTGAAATCGCGGCGACGGCTCACTTCGGGCGGTCGTCTCCGGCGCTCGCTCACCTCTGGTGCGATGAAGTTGCGCCGTACGACAATCTACGAAGCCCCGCACGGCGGGCCTGTCGAGGTACGCACGGCGACGCCAGCCCACCGGCACCGCGAGCCGCTACGTGACGACGAAGCGATAATCTCGCCATTCTTCGAAGCGGACACGGAGGCGGATCGCGCCGCGATCGCCGAGGCACTGGCCCCCGACCGCGGCGTCCAGCTAGCGCGCGTGCGCGCATCCTTCCCCGCCGGCGGGATTCTCGAGCTGAGCGTGCGTGCCGGTGAGGTGGTGCGCGTCCTTGAGCCGGACTTGGACGGCAGCGGCTGGGCAAAGGTTCGCCGCGCGTTCGACGCAGGCAGCACGGACCAGGAGGGCCTCGTGCCGCTGTATGCGCTCGCGCTGGTTGGCTCGTCCACCGCGCCCGCGGACGGAGGCTGCGGCATCTTCGTAAGCGCGGACTTCACGTTCCCGCCCCCAGAGCATACCCTGGGCGTGGGCGAGATTGCGATTTCCAAGGGCGCGATATACGAGCTCACGCGCGTGGGTATGGCATTCGACGAGCTCTGGTGCCAGCTCCTTGTGCCTGGGCCGGATGGCGCGCGCGTCAAGGGCGTGGTGCCGAAGACGTATGTGACGGTGCTCGACATGTAGTGCGAGCTAGCGAGAAAGGAGCTGGCGAGGGGAGAGAGCGAGGTGCAGCGAGGGCGAGCACGGCGAGCAGGGCGAATGAGAGCGGAGTGAGGCAGCGTGCGGACAAGAGCCGAGCACGAGCAAATCTGGACACGACGACGACGACTCATGCCTTGCACCACTGTGCCGGCCACGGCAACTGTTGTACCATTTACATAGAGGATGCATACACGTATTGCATTGAATGGGGTATGTGGCCAAATGCAAGAGGCACTAATTGTGTCTTCCGCCACCAACGCGACTTTTGTTCCCTCGTCAATAAACTCATCTCGACTCGTCGTCTCCATCATCCCTCCATCTCTCCATCCCTCCATCCCATCCATCCTCCTCATCTCAACACGTCCCAGCACTGCCCTCGGTCCCCCTCCCCCTCCTGCCCTGCCCTGCCTGCCCATCACACACGCCACGCCCACAGGCCCCAGCTATCCACCCCGCACCATGCCCTCCGTCCTCCTCTTCTCCGGCCTGCCGCTCGACGTGCGCGAAGCCGATTTGGCGGTACGTCTCCTCCCTGCCCGCACTGACAGCAGGAACTGCTCACCGCCGAGCCCACCCGCCTCCCGGCATCCAGCGTCGCCGTCACCGCGCTGTACAACCAGCACGGGACGTTCCTCGGCACGTTTCTCGTCGAGGTCGGGTCTGACGGCGAGGCGGAGCGCGTGCGCCGCCAGTTCTCGGGGCAGGTCATTGATGGATGTGAGTTGTGGGCGTTGTTCTCTCTGCGCGCTCTCACATCCGTTTCCGGGGAGGCGCTCGACTCTGGTCCTCTTTCATCTCTCTCTCTATCTCCTTCACCTCCCCCGTTCTCTCGCACCACTCCCCTCGTTATCGCCCCCGTCTCGTCCCCGTCTCCCTGCACACCCACCCGCTCCGCGCGCTGCACTTGCCCGCTACACCCGCTCGCTACACCGCTACACCGCTATACCGCTACCCTCCCCCTTCGCCTGCCCGTCCTCCTCCCTCCCCCCACTCCCGCTTCCCACTCCCCGCTGACGCCAGCACACACCCTCGCGGTTCACCACGTCCTCCCCTCGACGGCCGAACACCCCTCCGCTGCGCCGCCGCGCGCCCTGATTCCGCCGTTTGGCGCGCAGCCCGCGCCAAAGCCCAGCGTCAAGGGCCGAATCACGCCCGCAATGCCCGCGCCCGTCGCGGCCAAGCCCCGGGCCAAGCCGGCGCCGAAGGGCCAGAGCCAGAGCCAGAGCCAGAGCCAAGAGGAGCGCGCGCCGGGGCTCAAGCTCCTCTCGCGGCTCGGGAAGGGGGGCAAGGCCGGCGAGAAGGAGCGCCAGAAGCAGTGAGTGCGGTTGGATGATTCGGGCATAGCGACCAAGAACACGCTCACGCCAGGCTCTTGGAGAAACAGCGCAAGGCCGTCGCAAAGTCCAATCCGGGCGAGGTATTGCTTTTGCGTCTCGCTAAGCCGGCAAAGGGCAGCCCGGCGGCGAAGAAGGCGGCGGCGCATGTCCAGAGCAAGAAGGCTGGTGCGAAGGGCGCTGACAAGGTGTCGCGCGCAAAAAAAGCAGCCGCCAAACCCGCGGCTATGGATGTGGACAAGGCGCCAAAGCCCAAGCCGCAGGAGAAGCCCAAGCCTAAGACCCAGACCGAGCTCGACGAGGAGATGAAGGCGTACGAGCGCCAGCGTCGCTTCGCATAGCACTCTATTGTGTGTACGAATGCATTTATGTACAACCGAGAGCTTTTGTGATGTCCACGCTCCGCCCTACTGCCCTACAAACTACAGGTGGTGTCTCTGAAGACTGTTGAAAAGCTACATACGGGTACCGGCACCAGTGGCACCACCGCCCTCGAGGTCGCGGAGACGCTTGCGCTCCTCCTGGACAGCGGCGAGAACCTTGGCGGCGTCCTCGACCTTGGCGTGGGCGAGGGCACGCTCGTCGTCGTGCGCCTTGTCGTGGATGGGCTCAACGGCCGCCTCGGCCTTCTGCGCCCGGTCAAGGTCGGCCTTGGCCGCTGCGAGGAGCGTGTTGTTCTTGTTCGTCATGTACGAGAGGAAGATGTTCCAGCCTGGTGTCAGTCTTGCGTAGCGTAGGTGAGGGAATAACGATCCCGGAGATGTGGGAGGGACAATAGCAGGCAGGAGAAGGGTGGAGGGAGGGGAAGAAACTTGTTGGGTGGAGGTGTGTTGAGCGGAATCACAGGGCGGGCGAGCGGAGCCGGCAACCGTCTCATCTCAAGAGTGACTGGCGGCTGCGACAACAACCGGGGTGACAACGGAGAAACACAGGCCCCCCAAGTCCGCCGACGATCGCCGACGACAGATGGAGCATCTGATGCGGCGGCCGAACCTGTGAAGGATGCGGCGATCGCGGCGTCCCCGCCACAGCAGTGGATGAATGACAACAGATCTGGCGACGACCAGGAATGATCCTAGGGCCGATTGGGGTGTACAAAGGAAATGCCGCAGGATGATGGATCGGATCGTGGGGATCCATGGGGCCATAGGTGATGGGGAAAGGATGATAACGAGGCCGTCGGCGAGGCGGCGAACAAAGAACAGGGGGGGATGGAAGGGGGGAGGGGGCGAAGCAAACGGCGGTACGCCACCTGCCTCATTGAGCGGCGGGTCCGAGGGTTTGCGGCGTGGCCAGACGGTCCGAGGGCGGAGCGGCGCAGGAGAGCACTGAGAAGCTTGGGGCGCGTGGCAGGTACACATCTGCCGGACGCCACGCCACATTGTTTCGATCGTTGTCTCGCACCGCTGCAAGCCTCAGAGTCACTTGCTTCACACCTCACACTTTCCTCGCGTCACTCCCGTCTGCCTGTCCGCAGCCGGCTGCCGTTCCGCCCCTAGTCGGAATTGGCAGAATTGCCATGGTACGACAAGCTCTCGCACCCGAACTTTGAAACCGCCACAGCCACGCAACAAACACTTAGAGCACAAGCAACTCACCGAGTCCGACGGTCTGGTGCACCAGTAGGCGGTGGTGGAGGGGAACCCAAAGGAAATTGACGATCTGGGTGGGTGCGAACACGGCCACACACTTCGAATATGCGCCAGGGAAGGCGAAGTGGACAAGCTCGGCGACCTGGTCACCGGTCTTGCCCTCCATCATGCCTGTCCAACTCCAGAAGGCTGGCGTCAGCAAAGTGGCACAGTTGGGTGGCAAGGGTGGTGGCGGTGGAGGTTGTTGGTGGCAAATGGAAATTCGGGGGGCGGAACTCTATCGGAGGCGGAGCGGCGCGGAGGAGCGTTGGAAACGAAAATACTCCGATGCGGAATGTATGGCGTCTTGCCGCGCGTTTCAACTTACTGGTGACGATGAAAGGCCCCCAAACGAGCTGGTCGAGACTGACCTTGGCGCCGAGAGCTAGTGTGAGTACGGTACAACCGTGCACGAAGTAGGTGGAGGAAGGGTGACGCCTATCTAGGTAGGGCCCGAGCATCCAACGACTCACTGGCCCACTTGTTGGTGAACTGGACCTTGTCAAGGCGGGCGAGCCAGTTGTGAGCGAGCGGCGCGAGTACAAGTGCGCCGTCTGGGGGTCAATGGAGCCTGGGAGTAATGAACTCACACACTGCCTGGCGGGCAGCACGAGTAGGCTATTGGGTTCAGCGGCGAGGAAGGTTGGATGTACTCACGTTGTATTGAAGCACGACATCGTCGGCAACGGGCTCGTAACCCTTGGGCTGCGGAACAGCGTCGGGGCCAAGACTGCGCCCCTCGATGCCGAACTGAGCAATGGCATCACCAATGAAGAACATGGTGCCCGAGGTGACCATCTTGGTGCGGAGAGGGCGAGTCGCGAGCTGGTTGAGGTAGCCCTGCCAAAGGCGGGAGACGCCCCGCCGTGTAGCGAGGGTGGCGTTGACGAAAGACGCGTTCATTGCAGAGGTGGATAAAGGGGATAGGAGGTGGGCAGGAGAGTAGACGGAGTGGAGAGTGGATAGGGCAGAGAGTACAGAAGGAGCGGGAGTAGGGAGGGGAGGAGGGGGGGTGGGAAGACCAACTTGTTCGTTGATGTGTCCTTTATTCTGTCATCTGGGAGGTGGGTGCAAGGTATTTGTAGGCGATTGGTATTTTGGGTGTGGGGGTGAGTGGTGGGGTTGTTGTTGTCGCCCTCGCGGGGTAGCATGGACCGTGGGAGGCGGGGGCCGGGGGAGGGGGAGGGAGGGGGAGGGAGGGTGACAGCGACTAACGGTGGGTGATGGGGGTGCGAAGAAGGGAAGAGTAGCGGATGAATGGATCGAATGGAGGGTGGCGTTGTCGGCGGTCACTAGTGCACAGACACACAGTCACCGTGTACCGTGTGGGCGACGAGGACGAGGGAGGAGGAGGGGCCGAGGGCTAAGACGATGGGGAATAGGGGGTTGATGGTGATGATTTGAGTCGGAGAGTGGAGGTTGTCTCGCGAAATCTTGTCCCCCCTATTCCCTGTGTGGCCTGTGGATTCCTCGTCATCTCCCCACTCCCTGATGCCGCCCGCGGTGCTAGCGTCCAGTTGATAGAATGCCATGATGAGACAGCACTAGCAACGCGCAGCACTACGACTACTATTGTTCTCTCACTCCTCTTGTCGCCTGATCACCTGTTGCCAAGCCATCGACGCCTCTCCATTCTAATCCACCAGGCCTCCGCAACTGCATTCAGTAGGTACCTGATGGCCGTGTTTCACAGACCAAGATGGACCTCGTGCGAGGGAGAATTCAATAGCAGGCAGCAGTGTTCCACAGCTGATCGACTGGCCAGCCACTGCCAAGAAGGATGGCGTGGGCGTTGAATGACTGACTGGGATCGTGTCTTGTTATGATGTTTTTTGCACGGTCGAGTGTATGAATTTGTGAGCTTGTGACGATGAGAAAGAAGAGACGCGCGAGACACGGGGGCGCGATAGCGATTACCTTGGTCATGTGGTGTGTGGATCTCGGGACCTCGGGCTTGGCTGCAGAGCGCCGAGAGATCCACAATCCTCGATTTAATCGATCCATCGATAACTTTGATAATCCGCAGGCCCAACAGGCCAACAGGCCAACAGGCCCGCCGTCTCTGGCCGCTCTTCATCCGTCAGCAACATCCCACACGTGGCTATTACATAATTACACGTGACCAACGACCGCCACAGACGGAGGCTGGTCAAAACACCGGTATGTCTGCCTGACACCTTATGCCTTCGCTAAGGGCAAGGCTCATGCCGCTCACCGGGAGCAAATGCAGGTCTCTTTGCGCGTCACAAGGCTGCGCATGGGTGAGAGAGACCCTGCCCTTGCCCCCGCCCCTTGCTTGCCACGCCAGTCGTAGCTGGGACTCCACCTCGAAGGAGCGTGATGACCGCCTGCCTGCGCCAACTCACCCTTCCTCACGTCCTCACCATCATTCATCTCTTGCTCATCCCTTCATTCACCTCGAATCCCACCTCTTACTTCCACTCTCATCCCCCACTCCTCCCTCGGTCAACTCCACCTCTCTACCACGACCGACCTAGATCCCCCACATATCGCCTTCTCAACCCACATAGCTTGATACGTGCGTCTCGCCTCACACCCTTCTCAACCACCTCTCCTCCCATCTACCTCTCATCACCATCGTCTTATGCCCGTGCTGACACAATCGCCCACCTTCCATCCGCTTGTCCTCGCGCACACTCCTTCTCTTCAACACCGCGCATTCATCCACGCTCACGTATGCACCGCCCTCCCTATTCCCCCATCACTCGTCATCCACGAATTCTTATTGCCACCCACCCACCCACGCGTTGCTGCTCCACGCATGTCATTCTCGCCACCCAACGCGTCATTTAACACCCCGACGGCGCCCTTCATCACCATCACCAACCCCTTCTCCCTCCCATCACTACAATTCAATCACCATCATTCACTCCACACCCACCTCGCCACCGCTCAACTCGCACCCAACAATGCCCTCCACTTTATCCCATCCTAATAAACCAACCCCATCGTCATGCCCTTCATCGTTTGGACCTCCAACAGACTAGCAAACCATCATGTCTGCCACAGCCGAGTACGACTATCTCTTCAAGGTAAGCCTCCCTCGAGATGAGGGGTCGCTATTCTGCAAGCAATTGTTTCGATGCGAACTCGCGCGCTCGGACGCGCCCCTGCTGAATCGCTCCGAGAATCTCGGCTCGCTGACACATTGCACAGCTTCTCCTCATCGGCGACTCTGGTGTTGGCAAGTCGTGCTTGCTTCTCCGCTTTGCCGACGACACCTACACTGAGAGCTACATCTCGACGATTGGCGTAAGTTGCGCCCATGTGTCCGGTGCTTACAGCTTCAGGTCGACTTCAAGATCCGTACCATTGATCTCGAGGGCAAGACCGTCAAGCTTCAGATCGTGCGTGGCCCCCCTCCCACGCACTCAGCGAGTTTTAAGCTGACCCCCGCTCACTCCCGACTCTCGACTTTCTCACCTCACACTCAAACTTCCCCGACTCATCTTGTCTCCCTCTCCCTTCTCAACATCACGAATCACCCCCCCGACTTGAACTGACCTGGCGCGCGCTCTCTTGGTGCTGCTTTTGTGTCCGTTTTGTCGCCGGTGAACCATCGCTTGTGGGCTCGTCTATGGCTCGTGTCTGGTCGTGTCGCTCCGCCAAACCTCGCCCTGTGGGCCCGGCTTGCGCGTTATTGCGTTTCCTGTCGCATTCCGGCTTGTCAACTGTCGCTCACATTGGACTGTCAACTGCCGTTGCGGCTCGTCAAACTCAACTCGCGCTCTTGGTTTCGCTGCACTATCACACTTGGCTGTCGCCTCTCACATGGCCCATCGTGACCGTTTGCTTCCTCATCAATTCCCAATCTGCGTTTTCACTCATCCCGTCAATATGGGTGTCTCCTCGTCAAACTTCAATCTGGGTTCTCATTCATCAATCTGGGTTTCCATCTTTCCCCACGTCAAATTGGCTCAACTCTCGGTTCCGACTACCCGCACTCACTTCGTCCCACTTCCGGCATCTGGCGCTTGCTGACCCTCTGTTGGTTGTTGCTGCTGGCTGTTGTTGTGTCGTTTGTGTGCGCTGCCCGACTCTTCGATCCGCTCTCGAATCGTGTTGTCAACCTGTGTCGAATCGTCAACGGTGTATCTCCGGCTTTTTCGTCCGAATCATCGACCTCTTGGTGTTGTCGTCGTCCCCTCGTCGTCACCCTGTTTGTGCAACTTCCCAAAACGGTGTTGGTTTTCATTCTAAAACATCGCCTGTGTTGTTGGATCGCCTCCCGCTTCGCCTGTTGTCTTGTTATTATTACCCGGTCCAATTGGTGTCAACACACTGTTCTCTGTCGTCGTCGTCGTTTTGATCGCCTGGTGTTGTCGAAACTCCTCGGTTGTTGTCAACCTTCGTCCGATATCTTGGTCCTCGTCCGATTCTCTTGGTCAACGGTTCCCCATCCATCTCGGTCACATTTCAATCTCCGATGTTGCATTCGCTGCTCCGCGCGATCGGCTCCGCCGTCGACGCTGTGTTCAACCCTCAACTGGTCCGCCTATGAATCCTGGCGTGTATTATGGTATAATCCGTACGCACCTTGCCCCTCCCCTCCGCCCACTTATAACTGGGCTCCACTATCCACTATCTCCCCTTCACTATTCCTTTTCGCCAACCGCCCCGCAACCATTCCTCGTACTATACGTTTCACAAACAGTGGGACACAGCTGGGCAGGAGCGCTTCCGCACCATCACGTCGTCTTACTACCGTGGTGAGTTGTTCCTTTTCTAAGCGCATCTGACACGTCTAGGGGCTCACGGCATCATCGTCGTCTACGATGTGACCGACAGTGACACGTTTGCCAATGTGAAGCAGTGGCTGCAGGAAATTGACCGCTATGCTGTCGAGGGTGTCAACAAGCTGCTTGTTGGCAACAAGTCGGATCTGGCGACCAAGAAGGTTGTCGACTACGCCGCTGCGAAGGCGTTCGCCGACGAGCTCGGCATCCCCTTCCTCGAGACTTCTGCGAAGAACGCCACCAATGTCGAGCAGGCATTCCTGACCATGTCGAAGCAGATCAAGGACCGGTGAGTGTTTTCTACTGCGACCGGGCTAACGCCAGCATGGGCTCCAACTCGATGGGAGGCGGGCCGAAGCAGAAGATCAATGTTGGCCAGAACGTCGAGCAGAAGACGAACGGCGGATGCTGCTAAGAGGAGAGGACATGTCACGGTATCTGCCGCACGGCTTGCGG
The DNA here is from genome assembly GCF_008065305.1 of Cutaneotrichosporon oleaginosum. Lineage (NCBI taxonomy): Eukaryota > Fungi > Basidiomycota > Tremellomycetes > Trichosporonales > Trichosporonaceae > Cutaneotrichosporon > Cutaneotrichosporon oleaginosum. The sequence continues at coordinate 1,805,343 of NW_027072175.1, read as the reverse complement.
TGTTCTACCTTATCGGAGGAGGTGACATCGCAGCTTCAGCGGCGTCTTAGAGTGGGAGGCACTGTCACGCAGTGCTAGCGTCTCTTGTAGGCGCTGTAGGCGCAGTCTTTGTATATACGAATGAACGCCGTTTCATAGCGGGGGTGAGTAGTGCACCGCAGTATGGAGCGGAGAGGGGTGTGGGGAGTTGGTGGATTCGGCGACGGTATGGCGAGATCTGCGTGTCCAAGGCAGTACAGTAGTAGGTCGGCTCTGGGTCTCCCCCATGCACTGTCCTTGGTCGCGTCACTCGTAAGAGTGCCTCGCACGCGCTCTGCACGGCGGTGAGCTTGATGAGCTTCGATTTTCTGACGCCATCAAGCAACTGTCGTGGGGCAGTGGGCTGTGAGTGCTCAATTGGTGAGTGTAAGGTCCGCGTCCAGTTGTGTGACCCTCCATAGCCCTCCATCACCGTCCGGCCGTCCGGTTGTAACGGCGTCGTTCAGTGCCTTCGAGAGACGTGTGTTATTAGGTGGGACTTATTGTGTCAAGCTTAAGGTCATCCCTCGCATCGAGGCTGCGATGAAATCCATTCACACAGAGCACAGTGCGCGCTACAGCTTATATCACAACCTTCATGCAATACAATGATTTACTTACTTGCTACCTCAAGGCCTCAAGACGTTGCGAGGCTGCGCCACCCCGGCTCGGGCCGCTCGTCTCGGCGCGCTGCAAGGACGTGGGGCGGAACGAACTGGTCGCTGTCCTCCTCTTCGCTGTCGACGGCCACCTCGGCGAGCGCCTCGAACACAGCGCCCGGATCCGCGCCGTACGCCTTCGCGGCTTCGCGCTCGCGGTCGCCGCTCCGGCTTCCCCGCCGGCCGCCACCGTACGCCGTGCCGCCACGCAGGCTGCCCACAATCGCGATCGAGTTGCGCGGGGCGCGGATGCCCGTCGGCGGCGTCGCTTCCTCGCCCTCGCTCGAGCTCAGCTGTGCTGACCCCCGCCGCATGGCGTGCAGCAGGTGCGGGACGACGACGCCGCCCCGGTCCGTCAACGACGTCTTGAACTGTACCGGCGCGTCGCGCTGCGGCAGGACAATATTCACCGGCATACTTCTCGCCATGCTGTCCACGGGCGCCGACTCCTCGTCCTCGTCATCGCTCGCCTGGTCGTGATGGCGACGGATGACATCCGCCATCGACTCACGGGACTCCAGCCGCCGCCAAGCCGCGCGGTGGGAGGGAGCGTTCGCCGCAAAGGTCCGCGATAGGTTCTCCTCAACCCAGTTACGCATGCGCCGCTGGGTCGCGTCCTGCGGCGGGAGAACGGCGGGTTCCGAAGGTGGTGCGTCGGTATCAAAGTCAAACACTGCGATTGTTAGCATTAGTCCTCAGCCATGGCATGTCAGAGAATGCCGTCCCGACCGCAGAATGACTCACCGCCAATATCCTCATCATCATCCCCGTTCTGCTCGCGGCCGTCCTCTTCACCCCGCTTGTCCCCCTTCTCCGGTTCGGCAAACTGCACGCGCGACTTGCGCTCCTTGGTCGCGCCATTAATGGTCTCCTTCTTCTCCTCGTCGTCTTCGTGCTCGCGCTCGCGCACCTCAGCTTCGGCCTCGGCGACCGTTGTGGGTGCAGTCATGCCCGAAGTCTCACGCTTGACACGACGCGCAGCATCTGCCCGCTCCAAATTGATCCAGCTGTCAATCTTCTTTTCCTCTTCTTCCTGCTGCTCTTCGGCCGCCTCGGCAGCGCGCTCGAGTGTCTTCGCGCGTTCCCGCCTCCCGCGTCCCCGAGCGGCTGCATGCTCGTCCATTGCGCTGAAAGCGTAGCTCATAGCCACCTCCTTGCTGAGTCCCGGATCGGCGAGCGCAGACTCTTTCACAAGCTCGTCAATGTCGGCCTCTTTCTTCATGCGCTGCGGAGGGGCGTGGAACGCGTTGGCACTCAGCGACGCGCTGAGCAGAGACGCAGCGGCCTGAGCCGTGTGCGCGTTATGCTGCCCAGTAAACGGTGCCGGCGGATCGGGAACGACACCAGACGGGCCATCCAAGTCCGCGATGGGAATTCTCGGGACGCTGCGGTCACGCGTCCGACTCGTAGACCGCCGCGCAGTCATAGATGGGCGTCGCTCGCCGCCATCGAAGCTCTGCCGCTGCACGGCAGGCGACGCGGACCGGTCGCGCGTCGGCACGCTCCCGCTCCCACGCCGCCGTGTCGTCTCATCTCCCGCTCCTGGACCCTCACTATATCGGTCCCACAGCGCTTCGACCTCTGCGCGAACCTGGTCTTCGATGCGGCGCATGTCGTTGGCACGCTTGGAGATGTATTCGCGGATATCGCGGTCAATCTCGTCGTGCTTCTCGTGCAGCCGCTCGACAGCCAGCTTACACATCTCCCGCAGGACGGCATGGCTTGGAATGAACGGAGGGGGAAGGAAGAACGGGTCGGGGACGGGGGGAAGAACTGGAGTCTGCTCCTTGATTCCCGCGGCGGGGTAAGGGACAGGCCCGTCGGACGAGGAGGGCTGACGGCCGAAGGTACTGGATTTTGGAATGTCGAGCACGAGACCAGAGAAGGGGAGTGGCGGCTCTGCCTGCTTCTTCTCGAGAGCTTCGCCGTACTGAATGTCAGCGAGACATGGTGAGACATAGGGGGCTCAAAAATACGCACAAGCACGCCGTCTGCGAAGTCGACATCGACCCAGACATCCTTGGGCGCGAGATCTGATGGTGCGCGGTTCCGCGCGAGGTACACGCGCACGCCGCAGACCCAACACTTGCGCCATGCCTCGGGAGCGGGTGCGTCGACTTTGGCTTCGAGGGCCTCCTCGGTCGCCTCTCTTAGTCGCCTGTCGAACGGGGTTGTGCGCTCAAATGTGGACATCTGGGGGTGTTTCTGACGTCAGCAAAAGTCCAACACAAGGATTGTGGTCTTGGGACAAAGGTGGGGAGGTGCAGCATAACGTGATGGAGGTGAGGGGACGTACAATGGTCTCGGCGCCAGGTGGGAGATACAGCTGGTCGCGCTTGCCCTTGATGAACACACCTGGTCCGCGCGCCGCGCGCTGGGCGAGGATGTCGGGCACGCGCCCCTCGACGATGACATTCAGACATGCGCAGGAGAGGGTGAGGGGAGTCGAGGCGGAAGGGAGTGGAGCATCATCGATCGGTGGGTCGTTGCCGCCGCCGCTACCTGAGGGCGGGGAGGCGGACATTGCGATGGGGGGTATGAGGGGGTCTAGATCTGGGAAGTCTATGATGTAGAGGTGAAGAAGAAGAGAGAGGAGAAGAGAGGAGAGATGTGTCGAGGTGAGTATCTGATGCTCTGTGGGAGGAGGGGCGGGGGGGTGGGGGGGGTGAGGGAAGGTGGTGAGTGGATCTCTGTGTGTGGCGAGCTGCGAGCCGCTCGAGCCGAATGACGCTGTGATGCCCAACACTTTTGATCCCGCGCCTCTGCCACCCAGGATGCCCACTCAACCCACTGCCGCGGGGCCGACGGGGATCGGCATATCCCCGTGAGGTCCCACCCCGAAGACTCCTAACTAGATTACATTCCGTCAATCTAATTGCGTCCCCTAATGGCTGGTGCTCATTTCAGCCTGGCCCAAAACACGTGGGCATGTCGTTGTCAGTCTGACTCACTTGAATTATTAGCCTGCCTATCAAAATAAGAGATAAGGGCCGACGACGAGTAGTCGGATGGGCGCACGAGACAATGCGGCAACAGGTCTGTCTGTATAGAGTCCGTCCAGGCGGTCTACTGTCCTTCTGGGCGGTGCAGATAGTTGCTCCCTCATTCTCCCGCTCTGAACCGAACACCTAGCGGTGTGTGCTAAGGCGCGCGCATCATCACTTACCGGCGGTTTACATGCTGGCATACAAACCGCTGGGCTATCGTGCCAACGAAGGATGTGCCATTTCGACCTCTTATATCCTGCATTCCCCGGCCATGCATTTCGAGTTTGCCACCCACCGAATCTCAATTTCTCCACTCAACCCACTCACACACCACACACCATGCCCTCCCTCTGCGCGCTATGCAACAGCGCGCGCGCACAGCTCAAGCGGCCCAAGACCGCACAGCCCGTGTGCAAGCAGTGCTTCTTCGATGTCTTCGAGGCCGAGGTCCACGAGACGATCATGCATGGCGCCGAAGACGGGGGGCCCATTTTCGCGCGCGGCGAAAAGGTCGCCATTGGTGCGAGTGGCGGCAAAGGTGCGTGCGAGTACGTCCCGGAAACTGACGACAGACTCGACGGTACTCGCGCATGTGATTACGACACTCAATGCGCGACACGACTACGGCCTCGACTTGTACCTCCTGTCCATCGACGAGGGGATTAAGGGGTATCGCGACGACTCGCTCGAGACAGTCAAACAGAACCAGAAGGAGTACGGGCTGCCCCTCAAGATTTTGAGCTACAGCGAGCTGTATGGATGGACGATGGACCGCGTCGTCGAGCAGGTCGGCAAGAAGAACAACTGCACGTTCTGTGGCGTGTTCCGCCGCCAGGCGCTCGATCGGGGGAGCGCCCAGCTTGGCGTCGACCATATCCTGACGGGTCACAATGCGGACGACATCGCGGAGACGGTCCTGATGAACAGTGCGTACAAGGGAGATCTAACTTGACTGACTTGCAGTTATGCGCGGCGACGTTGCCCGCCTCCAGCGTTGCACGGCCGTCACGACACACAGCGAGGACACTATCAAGCGCTCCAAGCCGTTCAAGTATGCGTACGAGAAGGAGATCGTCATGTACGCGTATTTCAAGAAGCTCACCTACTTCTCCACTGAGTGTATCTACGCACCCGAAGCGTACCGCGGCTACGCACGCATCTTTCTCAAGGACCTCGAGGCGATCCGGCCCAGCGCGATTCTCGACATCATCCGGTCCGGAGAGACATTTGTGTTGGACCAAAAGACACAGCGGGGTATGAAGGCAATGCGTAAGTTCTGCCCGCGTCGTGGCTAACGCCAGAAACGTGCTCCCGTTGCGGATACATCTCCAGTAACGAGTTGTGCAAGGCATGTGCCCTACTCCAAGGGCTGGAGACTGGGAGCACTCAGGCCGCCATGGTGAGCCGAAGACGCGAAATGGAGTTGACAGCAGCGACGCAACGTCAAGGCGGGCGAGGTGCCCGACGGTCAGCGCGTCATTCCCAAGTTTGAGCGCAAGCTGCGCGTGGTTGACTCCGCGGTCGAGGGAGTTGAGCGAGCAGTCGCCCGCGTCGAGATTAGCACCGAGTAGGCTACTCTGTAACACACACACATACCCTGCACATTGATACCACATGCATACAACGTTACTGTACAAGGGTGAACGTTTGATCTGGGTAGCGCGCCGTCAGGCGCGCAT